>NW_007248697.1:712972-739371 GCF_000164805.1 Carlito syrichta
CGCACCTGCGCGTGTGTGTCCAGGTTACGGCGACACGCGCGCTCGGCGGCCACACTGCGGGGCGCTCCGGGGACGGACGCGTTTTGTGGCTGCGCCTCCACAGAGGATGGCCCTTCGGTGGGGGAGGAAAGTAGGGCAGCGTTTGAAGTAGGAAATGCCCCGCGGACGCGGGTCAGGAGGATTTTAAGACGGGTCGTGTGGAGGAAAATGATCAAAGACATGCACACGCCCTGTGGCAGCCGCGTCCGTGGTGGTGCACGCGCCCGGAAGGTGTGTGTGTGTGTGTGTCTGTGTGTGTGTGTGCCTTTGCCTTTTATGCCACGCCTGGCCATCCACCTGAATCCGAATCCCACAGCTAAAATATGTGTTGGGACTTCCAGGTCCAGTCTCTATTTAGATGTGTTATTGATTATGACAATTTTTTTCTCGGGTTGTGTGTGTAAATTTCTGAACAAGAACCCATGTGCTCATCTTGAGAAGGATGAAAGGAGGTTGTTCAAAATGGTGAGAAATCCCACTGAGAACAATCAGGGATGGTGGTTTCTTGGCATGGCAGTATTTATAGGAAAAGCTCTGATGAGAGCCCTTGACCCTTCTTCCCCACCCCCGTGGCTGTGGCGGCTGTGGCTGAGCGACTGTGGCTACCCTCTGGGTACCACTGCACGTGGAAACCCAGGCCCCTGGCCACCTACGGTCTCTGAACCTGGGTCTAGCAGGCCAAAAGTGCCGTAAGTGTGAACCTGAGGAAGACCAGGGAAGCTGTTTTAGGAGCTCTTGGCTCCCACCTATGACTCAGCCAACTGAAGAGTTGACCAGCCACGGCCAGGAAAGGAGCATGGGTAATGACCAGCCACTAGGGTGTGGAGTGTGGTTTCTGACACTCATATGGTGGTAGCGGTGGCCTTGAAAGTGATTTCATTTAGAGGGTGGCTTCCTTTGTCAACAGCATTGCCTACTTGGGGGCAGGTTCGTGGAAGGGAAGCCAAGGATGTGGCCCTTCCCTGGGTGAATGTGCCACTCCATTTGAAGAGATGTGCAAATACAATAAAACAAAATAAACTTCTGTCTATTTCCAATTTTTTTTTTCATTTGGTGTGGAATTCTTAGTCCTAAAAGCCTGTCCCCCTTAGGGAATTCAAACCATTGCCAAATTATGTGGCCTTTGCCGATTGTGAGTGGCTAAGAGCCTCTCAGAATCAGATTTGCTCTCTTTCTGGGAACATGCCTATGCCACCCTTTGCTAGGACCCTGCTTGTTTTCTTTTAGTTTATATAAATTTTGGGGGGGAACTCTGAGGCCCCTAGGGTTGGGAGAATGATCACTGCCTTCGAAAATAAAGCCTTCAAAAGCCAATCTGGCCTTTATAGTTTAGGAAGTTTTGAAGAGCTTAGTGGGTTGGTGTGAGTACTTGCAGTGCTTTCCACCTCAGCCCCAAGACATGCACCCATTTTGAAAGGCAAGAGAACTCACTTTCAAAACACATACATGAAACAGTAAGAGCAGTCACTAGTGTCATGGCAAAATATTGGTTCTGTTACGCAATGAACGTCTATAGCTTTGGGTGTCATGGAATAGTTGTTTTAAAGTTATCTAACTTGAAAATCAGTGAAACCAGTTTAGACTACCTACACATGGCATGACTTTTTCAGGAAAATGCAAATTTAGAGAATTATGAGCTATTAAGGGGCGTGGGATAGTTTTTGTATTTGGAGGGAAAAATACTTGAACTCATAATTACTCCGGGCTTAAATCACCTCCACTCCCCCTCCTCCCAGACCTCCCAGTGGGATCAGGGACAGACCCATGAGCAGGCGAATCTAATGAGTGGATGGAATCACGACCAGTAGCCGCCTGGCGACCACGGCTTCCCCTGTGTGCAGATGAGGTCTATATCAGTTAGGTGGCCTGGCCAAGGTCACTGTGCTAGTCAGGAATGAGGCCTGTAGAATCCTGCTTTTCGTGTTGAAGCGGGCACAGGAGCAGAGGGGCTAGGGCTTGAGAGCACCAGCTTCGGAGTCACAAGAGGTTTGGGTTCAAATCCCAGCCTCCTCAGTTATACACTTGGGACCCTGGATGCATTTTATACCTACCCACCCCCAGTCTTGATAATACTGCCTACCTTGTTGGATTCATGTGCGGTTTAGAAGAGAAGTTTGAGCATGTTATATGACAACTGATTGACGATAATAGTGTCAGGAACATCCTAGGCGTTCAATAAATATTGCTTTCTTCCACTTCATTTCAGAAGTACCGAATCTCTGGCCACACTTCCAGGCATGACATTCTAGCCACTCTGAATGGTCAGAGGCCAGTTTATCGAGGGCCAAAGAAAGGTCAGGGAGACAGGAGTACTCTTGGTGAGTGTTGACTGACCTTCAGAAAGGTGATGTCATCTATGTGGTGTGACTTGGGATGTCCTTGTAAGGTTCTTGCCCCCAAATTCCCATTTCCCCTCGATTCAATTTTAACATGCCCGGCATTTTTTCATTAAGATTTCTTTCCTTTGCACGTTGAGGTTTCTTTTTCCGCTTTCTAAGATTGTCCTGTTGAAACACAGATCCCCCTGAAAGGGGCAGCACCACCACTAACCCTTGATCAGTGAACCCCTTGGCAAGGATGGCCGGGTCCCGCAGGCAGCTTGCTTGATGACAGGGCCCCACAGAAAGTAAAGGGGACTGTAGGGGTGCAGGTGCGGCTTTCAGAAGGTCAGGAGATAGAGATCCCGGAACTCACCAGGTGCCTCCCTTGCCAGAAGTGGGGGATTTTGTTCCCACTAGTTCTTTTCAGGGTCAAGAGCAGAAAAACAGATTTTATTACTTAACAGAGTGAATGCTTATCCTGTGCCAGACTCTATCCTGTGGGTTTCATGTGTGACCATTTATTAAATAGTTGATATTAACTCCGAAGGAGACACTAGTCTCATTTTGTGAGGAGATCAAGGCGTAAAGATACTGATCAAGTAGATTTCTCAAAATTACACAGCCAGTGTCTGAATCAACATTTTTAGGCTTTGAATTTCTCAACCATAAAGCCAGAAAGAGCCTCGGCAGAAGGAGGGGTGAACCCCTCTAAAGAAGAAGTAATTTTTTTCCCTCTCTTCTTGTTATTCCTCCTCCTTCTCTTCTGTTTTTTCCTCCTCCTCTTCTTCCTCCTCCTCTGCTTCTTCTTTAACTCATCTCATCTGAATCACTCAATGTAAGTAAACGAAGTGTGGGGAATTTGTGCTTAAAAATATTGAATGTGTTGGAAGATCTTCCTTAAGTTGGTACAACCTACGGATTGATTTAATTTGCTCTCCATCTGGCCTACGAAAAGCTTCTGCGGTCTGACTGTGAAAGGCTGCCTGCCCCCTTCCTTGGTGTCCTGGCCCACCGCGGCTACTTATCTTTGGCTGCATAATGATAAGAAAGCTGACTTTCTGCTTGCACTGAGTAGTACCGGGATTAGCACACTGCCCTGAGAGGAGCGGTGCTCTCTGGAGTCAGGCAGTCTTGGTTGGAGTGGCTGCCTCAAGCATTTCTTAACTGGACTACTGGGAGCAATCTAGGAGACATTTTTCTGTGCCTCAGTTTCTCTGTCTGTAAAAAGGGATGATGATGCTTTGAAAGGTCTTTGTGACTATTGAAAATAATAGTTTGTTTGCAGCCTGATGCTTTGTAGGCTGTCGATGTCTAGGAGCTGTTTCTCCCCAAACTGTGGTTGATTGCTAAGCTCTGTTCCCACTGGTGGCTGCCTCTTCTGTTTCTTCGTTGTCCTCTTTCTGTCTGTCCCACTTGATAATTCATATTAAGTATGTCATCAATTACAGCAGTATTTCCACTCGGCTGTCCTAAAGCAAAACCTTTCAAGTCATTATTTTTTTGGGTTTTTTTCTTTCTGAGTCAGAGTCTCACTCTGTTACCCAGGCTGGAGTGTTGTGGCATGCTCATACCCACCGTGGCCTCGACCTGCTGGGTTCAGGCGATCCTTCCGCCTCAGCCTTCTAAGTAGCTGGAACTTCAGGCATGCGCCACGCCACCATGCCTGGCTAATTTTTCTTGATTTATTTTAGAGAAGAGTTCTCACCAAGTTGCCCAGGCTGCTCTTGAACCCCTGGACTCAGGCAATCCTCTCACCTCTGTATCCCAAAGTTGTAGGATTACAGGCACGACCCATTGTTTTTGTTTTGTTTTGTTTTTTAGAGACAGGTTCTTACTCTGCTGCCTTGGCTGGAGTGTAGTGATGCAGTTATAGCTCATTGCAGCCTCCAACTTCTGGGCTTAAGCAATCCTTTCACCTCAGCCTCTTGAGTCGCTACGACACCAGGCATGCACCACCATGCACTGCTAATTATTTGACATTTTTTGTAGAAATAGGGTCTTGCTGTGTGGTCCGGGCTGGCATCAAACTCCTGGCCTCAAGTGACCCTCCCACCTTGGCCTCCTAAAGCGCTAATGTTCACAGGCGTGGGCCACCACCCCTGGCCCTCAAATCGTGATCTTAAAATAATAGCGGTATGTCTGTCTGCTTTTGTTTCTGGGGCTTGTAGGTCCTACTAGAAGTCCATCATGTCCTTCGGCAGAGACATGGAACTGGAGCACTTTGACGAGCGGGACAAGGCGCAGAGGTACAGTCGAGGCTCGCGGGTGAATGGCCTGCCAAGCCCAACACACAGTGCCCACTGCAGCTTCTACCGCACCCGCACGCTGCAGACGCTCAGCTCCGAGAAGAAGGCCAAGAAAGTTCGTTTCTATCGGAATGGAGACCGATACTTCAAAGGGATTGTGTACGCCATCTCCCCAGACCGCTTCCGCTCGTTCGAGGCCCTGCTGGCGGACCTGACCCGAACTCTGTCGGATAACGTGAACTTGCCGCAGGGAGTGAGGACCATCTACACCATCGATGGGCTTAGGAAGATCTCCAGCCTGGACCAGCTGGTGGAAGGTGAGCGGAGAGGTAGCCCCGCGTGACTCTGGAGGCCCCTTCCCAGACTGCCATGGTGGTCTGGCCTCCCTCTTGCCTGCTGTGGGTGCATGCATGGCCATTCCAAGCTCACACCTCTGAGTGTGCTGGGTGGGAGTCTAAAAAAGAAAAAGCATGATGGCATTAAGTCGGATAGCTTCTAGGAATGGGCTGAGAGAAGAAGGTCCCAGCTCTGCAGCATTCTCTATTTCCTTTCTCACACCTGTGCAACGTTAATTGCAAAAGTCCGTTTTTTATGTCTTCGGTTGCATAGTTCATAGTCACTGCTAAATGCAAATTGAACTTTTGCTATCTCGATGTCTGAAAGTACTTGAACTTAAAATGACTAGGATCATGAGCTTTTAGAGTTGAGAGGAACCTTAAGATAGCCATCAAACCCATTAATTTTATCTCTGGAGGCTGAGACCCAGAAAATTCCTACGACCTGTCTGTGGCTATGTGGTAAGATAGATGGTGATGCTGGACCCAAAATTAGACTTTCTGACAACACTTTCCACAGTGACGCTTCCTGTTAAGTTCAAAGGATTATTGCCTTTCTATGGTATTTGAGGATATGAAGGAATTAATCCATTCTGTTTATTTTTTTAAGTTCAGTGTAGGGTAATAGTAATGATCTGTTTCAGATATTTAATGTGGAAATAGGATTGTTGGATCCACAGATGAGGACTGGTGTTTTTGCAAGCAGAAGTCAGCTACTCTGGGCTACACTTGCCTCCGGACTGAGCCCATTTGAGCAGGGCATAAAGCCTCTCATTGCCTTAGAAACTATAATCAAATTAAAAGGAGAGAGGTACCTGGGATTAAATGCCAACTGAGGTGTAAATGGGGATAGGAGAGCTTCTTTGGAGAGTGGGTTTTTCTGAGACTGGGAACTCAAGGCTCTGATGAAAGAGTACATGGCACAAAGGAGCATGGGAAAGGCAGGCTGGAAAGAGATGTGGAAGAGTTTCTTGAGTCCTTCTTTACTCCCCAGCAGGGTCCTGGGGGGATGCCTCGTGACTCCCTTGCTCTCTTGTGCAGGTAGCAGGAAGCCTCCCTTTCAGGCCCCTTGGAGTTTGGGGCTGCTCTCCCCTGACTGCACACTGATAGAGCCTTCCTGTCTTGCTTTGTCACTAGAGTGTGTGTGATTCAAGGCCAAAGGCTTCTCTCTGTTGGCTTCTCTGCATCCTTGGCAGGAATGCCAGCCTGGTCACAGTAGGACTGGGCTTGAGAGCATGCAGAGGAGTCTGGACTTGGTGTGTTTATTTTGTGGGAATTCACATCCCTTCTTGGTGACTTGTCACTCTGCCAAGATGCCTGCAGACTTGGCCGTTTTCCTTCTATTCAGAGGTTGGAACTTCCAGTAAATTAAAGGAGAAGAATGAACATGAAATCTTACTGTATCAGCTTTGATTTTCAAGCCCTGTCCTTTGCATGACCTTGGGAAATACAAGGATAAAGAAAACATTTGATGGTGTATTCCAAGGGCTCTGGGTAAAGGCTCAGGTGCAAAGTCAGGTGCACGACCAGTCACCAGCCTATCCTCTGAGGGTTGTTAGTGTTGTAGGGCAAATATGTCAAGAGCTCAAAGCATGTCCTAACACAGCCGTGGGATTGATGTCTCACCCTGTTCTAAAGTCACTTGTGCTGCATCTAAGGGGGCAGGTAATGTCAGTCAATTTCCCAGCCAGAATTGGGAAAGTGAGAAGTGGCCAGAACTCTTCCCATGACTCCCATCCACCAAGATGAGGGTGTGGGAGGTGGCAGAGGGCAGGCCTCCCCTCAGATCCAGGGACCAGCACAACTGTAGCTTGCTTGCCACCATCTTCTTTGTCCCTGTCATTTGCAATAAAATAATGCCTGCCCTGAGGGATTGCTGCTGTGACTGATGAGAATGATCACTCACCGTTTTATCGAGCATGGGCCAGGCACTGGTTGAATCCTTGCATATATGCATACATCTGATTGTCACGATGATGCTAGGAGGTGGGAAACATTATCCACATACTGTGAAGAGGAAAGGGAGGCACAGTGTGGTTCAATGTTATTTTCAAAGGCACACAGCGAGAAATGGTAGTTAGGATTTAACCCGGGAAGCCTGGTGCCAGAGCTGGAGCTCTGAACTGCCATGAAGATGCTGCGAATTCAACTCCTAGAAAAGGCACTCTTGTGCTTGTTGTAATACAGAGGGTTCATTTTTGATACAGCAGAAGGGTAGATAGTTTGGTGTAAAGTTAGCTAACAATCATCAGTTGTTCCTGTTGCCATTAGTGGTGTTTACATGAAATATGATTGCGTTAGCTTCTTCTTGAAAACCAGTGTTTTAAATCTTGACTTAATTCCAGGAAAGGAAGATGCTGCTCCCAGAATCACTTTCATGTCTTCATGTACTCCCAAGTCCCTTTTGTTACCCGGTCATATGAAGTAACTGCAGATCGGATACTCTGAGGTTCAAAAATTGCCTTTTGGAAAAAGTACCCTTTTCTCATGGAATGAATGGCAGCTTCAGTACAGTGTGTGAGTTCAAATGTTGGCTGCATTTCTTTTTTTGAACTTTCAACAGTTTCAACAGTTTTTTTTTCTAATTCATAACACTGACAATTAGCATGCAGCTGCACTTAGTGTTTAAATAGCTGGAAATTCATTTAGACTCGCCTCTTTGTCAATTACATTTTTGCTTAGTCTGTTAAAATGCAAACCCTTGCTTCATATTCATCATTAGACTCCCATCTCTCACTTTACATACTGATTTTATGTGAATGTCAATGCATGTTATTAGCTTCTCATTTCCCCTTCCAATATGATGATGTTTGAGTTTTAAATGCTCTTAGTTGGTGTAATGACAAGTGTATTTGACTCATAATTATTTTTTTTAAGTTTGTTCTTTCTCACTTTTATCAGTTTTCCCACTTATGTCCTTTTCTTGTTGCTGTTCCGGAATCACACATTGCAACTAAAAATTCTGAATTGCAGTGATCTATGTGCACCGATTTGTTGATAACAGTATCATGGTCATTTTCACTGCTTCATTAGTATATACTGATTATTATGCCTAAGTTTGGTGTAAGCAAGTTGACAGAGTTGGCTAAGAGAACACATTATATATTATGAGTTAGCACATGTGTATGCATGTGTGCGTGATCATACGTGTGTCTACCTTTGCACGTATGTATATATACACATACATGCAATGCACTTGCGAGTACACCAAGGGTGACTCTCTTGTTTGCTTTCCAAATGGCCTTAATATGTTTCTTTTTTTTTAAAATCATGGTGCTTAATAAGGAAACTTGAATTGCAGGCCTATTTCTGCAAGTGATTCATCTTGAGACTTGACCTCATTTTCCCCAATTTTGTACCATCTGTTTTCTACTGTAGGTATGTAAATGTTGTGAGGATAAGTGAGGGTATAACATTTAAAGCCTTTGAACTCTTAGGAAAAAGATACAATGTAAATCCTGAATGCTGATTGAGTGACTGATTTGGCCTTCTTTTAGCATCTTGTGAAAATGTAGGTGTGAGAGGGTAGGGATAATTCCTTTCAGCGCGAGGATACAATCTACATATATGTGTCGTCTTCTGGGTGGAACAATAAGCAAAACTAAGAAGTTAACTGGTAGGATACAGTAGCTAAACTGCAGGCTTTATTTGGCTTTCATCAGTCTTCCCACTGATGTCCTTTGTCTGTTTGCTTGATTTTGGGTCCAGGATCACACATTTCTTTTAGCTGTCACGTGTCCCTCCTCTCCTCCAAGCTGTGACAGTTCTTCAGTCTTTTCTTGTCCCTAGTGACTTTGACAGTTTTGAAGACCACCGCTCAGTTATTTTGTGGAATGTCCTTCAGTTTGAGGTTGTCTGATGATTAGGTGGGTGTTATGAATTTTTCGCCAGAAGGAAGTGATGTTTTGTCCTTCTCAGTGCATCGTTTCAGGGGATTCATGATGTTGATATGTCTTGTTGGTTACTTGTCATCAGTTGGTTGAGGTGGTGTCTGCCAGCTATCTTCTCTCCAGAGTTAGGATTTTCCCCTTTGTCATTAATATTTGGGGAGAAACTTTGAGGCTATGTAGATATCTTGTTTCTCCTTGAGATTTTGCCTAAAAATTTGGGTATTTATTGGTGGATCTTGCCTATGGCAGCTATTACTGTAGTGGCCTAATGATGATTTTCTTTTTTTCCCTCCTTACTTGTCATATTTTAAAACATGGGTATCTCCATTGTCCTGTCTTTGGAGCGTCTACATTCCAACTACCTACATACATGAGGGCACCAAAAAACCGGGAATTTATTTATTAAAAAACTTGTGTACTAATTCTTACGTGTTTAAACTTCAGTCACTTTCAAAGTACTCTCTGTTTGATGCAATGCACCTATCAAGATGCTTTTTCTACTGCTCAAAACAGTTTTTGAACTCATTGATTCTGATACCTTTTAGTGCTTCTGCCATTTTTGTTTCACCTCTTCCACATGGGCAAAATGTTTCCCTTTAAGGACTTGTATCATCCAGAGGAACAAACAAAAAAGAAGTCACTTGGGGTTAGATCGGGTGGATAGGGAGGAAGGGGCATGGGGGTCATGCCGTTTTTGGTCACAAACTGCTGAACACTCACTGTGGTGTGGGTAGGTTGCTTGTGCAAATCACCCGTCATGAAATGGGCAAATGCACTGAAAGAATTTCCAAAAAAAATTCACTGAAGCCTGATGCAGCCTCTCACAACAACGCTATCTGGTCCACTGATGCTGACGGGTTCCTAGAACACTTACCAAGAGGGGGATGCCTCTACTACAAGGGGCCCGCCCTCCAAAAGGTAATTCCGGTTTTTTGGGGGGAGGGGCACTACTCACACAGCCCGTAATTTGTAACATGCTTTTCTTGGCAGTTCCGCTCCTGCCCCTTCCTCCTGCTCTGGCTTCGTCTTCTCTTACTTGTTGGTACACTCAGTGCTGCAGCTCAGCTGCTCTCTTGGGTTCTCCCAGCTCTGGGCTTCCCTTATCTCTTGTCTTAGGGCAAGATGGGTGCTCTTCTCTGAGGATGCATAGAACACAGTTAAGCCCATGGGAGTCAGCCCACCTGTGTTTGAATCATGGTTCCACCTTTGCTATGGTTGTCATGTGATCTTGCACAAGCTACCTATGTCATTGTGCCTTAGTGCACTCTGTGATAAGAGGTATGCTAGTATGTATCTCATAGGACGGCGGTAAGGATTACAGGTAAGATAGTTTGAGTTAGTATAGATTCTGCTACATGACAACCTGTTCTACCAGTGGCTTCTCTGCGCTCATTACTCTTCAGCTTAAAATATGCAAATCTTTCATAATCTAAACAACTCTTACCTTGATCTTCCTGACCTCTCAAACCCAAAGCTCTTCAATAAAAAGAAATATCTGAGTTTTCTTTTCTTTTCTTTTTCTTTGAAGTTCCCTTTGTTTCTTACTCTTTTGTTACAACCAGGGGCAATTTCCTCATGTACCTTTCAACCCTGATTTCTGCTCTAGAAATTTAGATTCCTGTTTCTGAGTCTACAGGACGATGTCCCCAAAGGTCCCATGGACTCCAAATCAACATTTCACCACAGTCCTGGTCCCTGCTGCAACCCTTTACCTTTCCCATTCACACTGAGAAAGTAACTGGAATGATGATTTCTGTGATCCCTGTAAGATATAACTAAATCTTAGCTTTTGGTTTCCACGTGCCCAGAAAGTTTTGATGTCTCCACACCCCTAGACAGACATGGCAACAGAGGCACTAGCTAGGCTGCAGGTCATAATCTGCTCTGACACCACAGGGAGGGCAGGCATTGGTACTGAACATGGTCCACATCTGAGTTTTCTATCTCTATCTTCTCTACTTCCAATCCTACTTCAATACACTTGCTTATTTTACATCTAAGTCTCTGGAAGTTAGGGGACCAGTGGAGTCCTCACAGCCCAGCATGACCGTGGCAGGCACTCAACACGTATCTCTGGAAGAAAGAGGAAAGGGAGCAGGAATGGATAAATGCAAGCATGAAGGTAGTCCGGCTTCACCACTCATCTGAAGTGGCCATTTCAGGGGCCATGTGTGGCCTGCTATGGGCCAAGCCAGAGTTCTTGTAGGAATCCTCATTTTTGCCTTTGTACTTGGTGCATTGGGTGCTGATGTCTGCATCTCCCCCAGCCACATTCTCACTACCCCTTAGTGTCCATGGCTCCAGGCAGCTGATTTCTCTTCATTCCTTCCAATAGTGTCTCCCTCTCTAGGCACTGTTTATATACTGCTCTTGCTTTGGATTTCACCTTTTCCAGTTGGATTCGGGCAGCATCTTCTTCGATTTCTGTAGCTGCATCTCCCCCCCAAATCCCAGACCTGTATATCCAACAGCTTTCTAGAAATCTCCAGCTAACTGGAACTTCAAACTTCATGTGTGCACAACCAAATTAATTTCCTTCCTTACTGCCTCATCCATACCAATTCCCCTTCTTATTGTATCTATGGTGGTACAGGGAAAGTGGGCCCAAAGAGAATGTTAGGTGTCATCACTTCAATGTCTTCATTGCCTCATAGTTTCATCCCATCAACTGTCAATTTGGGCTGACCTTGTCTGCTAAGTACTCCTCATAGCATCCACTCCTCTGTCCTTAGAGTAGATGACGGGTGTTCAGTTCTCCAGCTCCTCTCCTGGTCCATGAGAGTGGCTTTCCAGATGGTATCTTGACTCTGTCCCCCCCACCCCACGTCCCACCTTCAGCCCTTTCTTCACACTGTAGTCAGAGTGACCTTTCTATCACTCGTGGCTGATCATGCATAAAAACTCTGACGTCAGGTCAGGAGTGGTGGCTCTTGCCTGCAATTCCAGCACTTTGGGAGACTGAGGCAGGAGGATTGTTTGAGCCCAGGAGTTTGAGATCAGCCCAGGCAACACAGCAAGATTTCGTCTCTATGAAAAATAAAAAAAAAAATTAGTTGGATATGGTGGTGTGCACCTGTAGTCCCAGCTACTGTTTGGGATGCTGAGGTGAAAGGATCACCTGAGCCCAGGAGGTCAAGGCGATAGTGAGCAGTGATTGTGCCACTGAACTCCAATCTGGGAGACAAAGTGAGATCAGACAACCACCGTCCCCCACCCCAAACAAAAACAAAAACCTCTGAACTTATGCCTACTATGGTCTCATCTAACTTGTTTGCCCGTGGAACCATTTTTATTTTACTTTTTTGAGAAACATATGTGAATATCTCACAGAATATCCCCTCTGTACTGTGCAGTAGAGTGTATGATTATTGTATTTTTACCCTGTGAATGCTCTCCCCTCTCTTTCTGTCAATGGAAATCTTACCCTTGCTCCCAAGGCCAGCTTGAATTCCATTCTCACTTCATCGATAACCCAGTGGGAAGTGGGAAGTGGTTTCTTTCCCCCCTGATTTAGGGTTGCCTGGATCATTTATTTAGCAGTTATCACTTGCTGCCTTGTGGTGGAATCTTTTCATATGTACCTCTTGCTTTCTAAGCTATTTGAAGACAGGCTCATGACTTAGGTTTTTTTTCCTTTTCAAAATGACTGATTTCGGTCTTACATCAATTATTGAGGACTTAGGAGGCTGTTTTTAATGTTTAGGTTTCATTGCTAGTGCTGTATGTACTTGTCACAATTGTGCTATTTGTTCTGTTATTTTCTCAGGAGAGATTTTCAACAATGAGATAATGCGTTGAAGATATAAGTATTTCCATGGCTCCAAACACTTCTGCTTTTTAAAAGGATTATTACTAATTTAATGTCTTTCATTGTGTTTTGTATTTATACTTTATTGTGTTTTTATTCTTTGTCATATATTTTGGTACTTTGTATTATTTTGTTGCTGCAACCTCAACACTATTTTATTTTCAATATTTTTGGTTGCTATTATAGAAAGCACAATAATATGTTTTAAATCTGCTTTAATTTGCATGTCTCTGCTTACTATTTGAACATCTTCCCTTTTTTTCTGGGTATTCTATATTTTGTTTTATTATTTGCTATTTTAGTACCTTGTATTTTTATAAATTATAATAAGCCATGCATACTATATTAATCCATTGTTATATTATATAGATTGTCAGTTTATTTTTCCTTTTTATTTTAGTTTCTCTACTTTTCAATTTCAAAAACTTCAGATCTCTCCATTTTTTTCTTTATATCATCTTATTTTTCTGTTGCTTTGGATATGAGAAGTTGACATTTTCCACAGGTCTGACTTACACATTGAAATTTATTTTCTGTAAGCTTATTTTTATGCACTATTAGATTTTGAAAGACTTCCATAGCAGAATGACCCATAAGCACCTTCGGGAAATCTTTTCTCTTGCCTATAATAGCACTATCAAAATCGCCTTAAACCAGCGACTTCTAGGTAGATTATGAAATGTTGCTGTACGTATCTGAGCTGGCTCACGAAATGTAATATCCAGAAGGCACTTGACGGGTATTCTATCCTATAAATAATCTTTCATGTAATTTAACTCAGTTTAGTTTCAGAGGTTTCAGTACATATTTGAGTCTTTCTTAGAGTTTGCCATAACTCACAATAGTGAAATTTAATTGCCAAAGATTTCAGTGAGAGAGTTTATACTCTGGAAAAATGAAGTATATTACAGATATCCTTCCCTTAAGATACTTTTGAATATATTACATTGTGATCTTAAAGGAAACAAACCTGAAGGAGGTACCAGCCAGCTCTAGGAATCTGAAGGGTGGGTATGAGGTCATTTTCAGAACGAAGACCAGTCATGTAGAACTGGAATTTACAAGTCACACTCTTAGCCAACGGAAAAACTCTGGCAGTAAGGGGAAGCAGGACAAATTCTGAAATCCTCCAATATGTAGTCTTGTGGAAGAACACTTTTATAGCTGACACACCACAGGCCCAGTCAATCAGGGAGCACATTTCCAGAAGTTTTCAGTCGTGCCTATTGAATTCATTTTAGGTGAAGATATTCTAACTTCATAGTAGGAACTAATGGCAAAGTGGAATTAACTTTACAGACTATTAAAATAATAAAACCTTGTTAGAGAAAATTTATGTCCATACTTTGAAAAATAATGGCAAATATGATCATTTAAAAATACATAGGTATTTTTTCGAAAACAAAATAAAAAACATGGACTCTTCAGTATCTTAAAAATAATCTGATATGCTAACATAAGAATTATTTCACCCTCCAACTTCCTGAAAATGCTTAATTTCAGGGAAGAAATTACCATATTCTGACATTTTAGTATTGGTTGGCTCCAAACATAATTTCATGCTTTATTCCCTTACTTAAAAACAAAACAAAAATTTGTTTTCTTTAGCTGTCTTTTTGGTTAAAAGCAAACAGTTTTTGGCCTTTCCAAATGCCACAGCTATTCAGGCAGATGCTATTTCTGCAGTTTTTGCTATTTGTTGGAGTGTCTTGGTCATTCAGAGTATTACAGTTTGAGTGGAGAATTAATCTTATCATGGGATTTTTTTTTTTTCTTGAACAAATTGAAACAAAATCCCAGCAAATCATTATGCTTTGTAATTTCCAGTACCACCTCTAAGATCTTTGCAATTATGCCATCCTTACTTAAGTTCACCTCTGATAAGTAATGCAAAGCTTCCAAAGCAAATTTTGAGCTATTTTGTTCATATATGCCTTTTTAAAGATACATTAACTTTTATTTCATTGCTGTAGTAGAAGTTACACCAAAAGACCTTTGCGGTGGCTTGATGTATATAAGAGGAAGTATACTGTAGTCATTATAAGTTTACTTTTTCTTGTTATTTTTGAATGGCCCTTAACGCACATTCATTGAGTCAGGACCTAAATGCAACCTATAAACCATTCTCTAAACAAGATTGCAACTTATCCTTTAACTCTCTGTCCCCAACTAAGAAAGAGACTAAATAGTGGATACTCAAAGCTGTTTGATCAAATCAAGACTATGTATTCTTCCCATTCAGAGTAATCACATTTGTTAATTTACAGTTATCAATGATATTAGTACATGCATTAAAAGCAAGGGCTATATCTCTCATGGTAGGGGGAAGTTCAGAATTAAAGTCTGAATAAAAGTAGTCAAAATGTGGAGCCGAATAGACTTACTGTAAAGTTACTTGCATAATCAAATGGAAACACGCCAGCATAAGGAAACGCATCTGGGCTTTCCCTGAATTCCTGAAAGGTGTTGTAGACGCTAAATGACTGTGATCTTGGCTTTGGTGGCTGTTCCTTCTCCTTCCTTTCACTCGTCACTTCCCTCTGTGCACAGTTATCATCCTCCTTTATTGGTGTCCCCATCCTTCTTGAGAGTCTCATTCCAGGCTTCAAATCTGGTAACTGAAGCAGAGGAGGCTCACACTTATGGCACAGATTAAGTGCTGACTTTTATCGGTGGTTGTTGCTTGGACCAAACCAGCAAGTAACTTCTCAAAGTTATCATCAGAGGACTTCTTCATGCTTTTAAAATGCTCCGTGTGCCTTATCTAAGAAAATGTTTTAAAAAGTGTTTATTTTCTCTTTGAACCAACCTATTCCATGTTGTTATGTTCTTTAAATCTCCTCTCTCTTCTAATTCAGTGTTTATTTTTAAAAGTTTTCTTTGTTGAAATGGAATTCACTCCCTCTATATATACATTTTTTGAATTGGACTTTCATTCTGTCACCCAGGCTGGAGTGCAGTGGCATACTCATAGCCACTGCAGCCTCAACCTGCTGGACTCAGGTGATCCTTTTGCCTCAGTCTTCCTACTAGCTGGAAGCACAGGCACACACCACCATTCCTAGCTGATTTTTTGATTTATTGTAGAGACATGGTCTTGCCAAGTTACCCAGGCTGGTTTCGAACCTGTGGGCTCAGGCAGTCCTCTTGCCTCAGCCTCCCAAAGTGTTGAGATTATAGGTGTGAGCCACTGCACCCAGCTTAAGTCACTCTGTATTTTTGTTTTGATGTTAGTTCTTAGCTTGGAATATAAACTTTTACCTAATCAGACAATTGCATATCTTCAGTTAGGACCAAATTCTGACAGACGTTGGCTTTGACAGCTCAATCACAGGCCATGTAAGTCTTGTTGGAAAGCGTTTGGGGCATTCTTGCATCGAGAGGGATCCAATGTCATGTCTACTGGGAACCATGTAGTCAGAAACAATGGACACCTTATCCTGTAAGACCTGGTTACTGAGTTCTAGTAATTTTTTTTATTTTTTGAGTCAGAGTCTCACTCTGGCACCCAGGCTGGAGGGCAGTGGCACACTCCCGGCCACCACAGCCTTGACCTGCTGGGCTTGGGTGATCCTTCCACCTTGGCCTTCCAAGTAGCTGGAACTACTGGCACGTGCCATCATGCCCAGCTAATTTTTTTGATTTATTGTAGAGATGAGGTCTCACCAAGTTGCCCAGGGTAGTCTTGAACCTGCAGGCTCAGGCAGTCCTCTCACCTCAGCCTCCCAAAGTGCTGGGATTATAGGCATGAGCCACCACACCTGGCCTGTAATTTTTTTTGAATGTTTCTTTTAGGATTACTACCAGATCAGGGTGCTATGACCTTGGGTCATTGTCACTCCTGTAGCGGTTTTGCATTTGAGATCACATCGATCTCTACTATCTGATTTGATCTTCATAAAAGCCTGGTGAGACTTCATTTTACCAATGAATAAACCATTGCCCAGAAAACTAGGGAACTTGTCCAAGGTCATGTGCTTGGGAAGGCCAAGTCTGGAACCCTAATTTTCAATTATCTCTTCTTACCATCACATTTGTGTTCTCCCTCATAAAACCTTCAAAAATGTTATTGTGGCATCCATGTATGTATTTTTGAAATTTACTTAAATCCTGAGAAAGGCATGGTTGGAACAAGTCACAATTTGCCAGGTGAGAAGATAGGGGTTTCATTAAACTCTTACCATCTGTACATGTTCAGTGTCATGTATATGTTCTTTTTTGTTTTTGTTTTTGAAACCCTGGTTCAGTTGTTTTTATGTGAATTCTTAATCTTAATAAAACAAGAACTTGGGTAAAAGTAAGGGGGCTGTGTTAGATTAGGCCTTGGTCACTTTACCTGCAATGATTAAGGCTTTTAAAGTAGTTTTACCTATTCCTGGTTACAAAGACCTATTCACACAGGAAAAAGCCATGATCAAATCTTTAATTTCAAGATGCTTTGACTTAACTTTATGAAAAATGCTCTAGAATCAGCCATTTTACAATTTGTCTTCTCTTGGTATATGTTTTACTTAATTTTGTATGTGATTAACAGGTACTTAGTAGTCTTAGTATTTTCATTAAAAGAGTCTCTGTTAAGGAGTTATTAATAATAACTTAACTATATTTATTTTAGAGGCAGTTTTTGAAGCTACAGTCTGTATGTAGAACTCTTTTAAAATTGAATTGAAGGCCTGACATGGTGGATCACACTTATGATCCCAGCATTCTGGGAAGCCAAAGCAGGATTGCTGGAGCCCAGGAGTTTGAGACCAGCCTGGACAACATAGCAAGATCTTAGCTCTATAAAAAACAAAAAAAATCAAAACAGTCAGGTGGAGTGGTGCACACCTGTGGTCCTAGCTACTCGGGTGACTGAGATGAGAGAAGTGCTTGAGCCTAGGAGGCTAAGGCTGAGGTGAGCCGTGATCCTACCACTGCACTTCAGCCTGGGTGACAGAGCAACACCCTAACTCAAACAACAAAAAAGTATAAATTGACTGTATGGTATGTGAAGATCACCGTGGTTGGCACTATATAGATGGGAGAAAATGAAGGGTGTTTTTTTGTTTTTTGTTTTTTGCTTGCTTTTGGAATTTTACTTGACTTCAGAAAATGTTTAGCATGAACTGTCATCAAGTTTGCAAATTACACGACTTTTTTTTAGTTTTTGAATTATCTCAAGTAGCAAATATAGGTGCTTCCAGTTTTGAAGTTTTCTGCAAATTTAAAGATCCCAAAATTCCAAAGAATATTTTCTATTTTGAATTAAACTTCATACCTTTCTTAGGTCTATTCAAGCATATCAATTTTTCTGTCACCAGTCTGAGGATGAGGAAATGGAGAAATAATGATTGCCCACACCCCAGGATGCCCATCTATTGCCGACAGAGCCAGCTTAGAAGTCAGAAATCTTTCTTTTTCAGTCATTATGAATCATGCCTCCATGTTTTGAAAAGTCAGCGCTAGCTCTTGCCCCCCAACTAGAAAAGAAAAAGTGGAGGATGAAGAGGAAAAAGGAAATGAGTGTATCTTAGTGTAAATTTAAATGTGTTTCTCTCTTCCATAGGAGAGAGTTATGTGTGTGGCTCAATAGAGCCCTTCAAGAAACTGGAGTACACCAAGAACGTGAACCCCAACTGGTCGGTGAACGTCAAGACCACCTCGGCTTCTCGGGCGGTGTCTTCGCTGGCCACTGCCAAGGGGAGCCCTTCAGAGGTGCGTGAGAATAAGGATTTCATTCGGCCCAAGCTGGTCACCATCATCAGAAGTGGGGTGAAGCCACGAAAAGCTGTCAGGATTCTGCTGAACAAGAAAACGGCTCATTCCTTTGAGCAGGTTCTTACCGATATCACTGATGCCATCAAACTGGACTCGGGGGTGGTGAAACGCCTGTACACCTTGGATGGGAAACAGGTAAGAGAGCTGTTGTGGTGTGTGACTTTGACTTTTGGGCAAGTGTCAGGGAGTTGGAGACCTGAGGCGTCGGTTTCACTCAAATTGTTGGGGGAGCCCAGTGATTTAGTTAACAAATACGTCCTTGTTGACCTCAGGCCAGTCAAAGGTTTGAGTTGGGCAGGATTATTTATGGGAATACATTTTAAAAAAACTATCTTTGAAGATTAAATAATTACTCAGGGATTTCTAATTTTTTTAGTTATTATTTAACTTTATGGTTCTTTTCAGTCATCTGTTTTCAATTTTATCATATGTCTTATAGCCTCAAGCACGATTGAGATACAGAGGTAAGCTGTGATGAGTAGAGAAAAATCTAACTCATTTCTTTGGTCTAAATAGTATTTTATGATTTTATGTCTCAGTAGCGTTCACTACTGAGATTTATTTAAATTTTATAGATTTTAAAATATGTATCTAAAGATTGACATTTTCATCTGGGTGGCTTTAAGGGACATATTTCTAGAATAGAATGCATCTTATATTTAAAACATAACTCCAGAGTTTCAATGAAAGGGAGTTTTCTTTAGCTGTGGAATGAACATCAGTTGACTTGGATGGGTGGACATTTTATTGTGAGTTGGTCAAAGGAACCCAAAGCAACCATTATCTTTCAGTGTCTTGGGTGGACTTCTGTAAAGATTTGACAGAATCCTGACAGTGAACTGAATAAAAGCAAACAAAGTTGATTAAATGTCAGTGTAATGTGCTAATCATTCAGAGTTTACCATTGTCTTTTTGTTTAACATTATAATTTTTAACATATAATCTTTGTTTGAAATTTAGTGTGTGTGTGTGTGTGTGTGTGTGTGTGTGTGTGTGTGTATAGGAGTCTCACTCTGTTGCTCAGGCTGGAGTGCAGTGGCACGCTCATGGCTAACACAGCCTCCACCTGCTGGATTCCACCTTAGCCTTCCAAGTAGCTGGAACCACAGGTGCGCGCCATCACGCCCAGCTAATTTTTTGATTTATTGTAGAGACAAGGTCTCACCAAGTTGCCAGACTGGTCTCGAATCCCTGTACTCATGCAATCCTCTCGCCTCTGCCTCCGAAAGTGCTGGGATGACAGGCTTGAGCCACCGCGCCCAGCGAAATTAGTTTTTAATGTGGCTCTATCAAAATGCTTTAAAAATTTTTTGAGGAATAATTTGGCCTGCATGGATAGCACATATTAAAATCAAAACTAAATTCCTAAGTTAAAAGTTTGATCCTGTTAAACAGAAACATTCTTAAACTTAAAGTTTATCAATTAAAAATCGATGCTAATTCTAGAAAGGTTGTTAGTCATGAAAGAATGCCTCTACATTCAAAATGCTCTAAATTATAAAATCCATTAGCAAGGAAGAAAATACACCAGTTGTTCATCTATATTTATCAGTCTTTTGCTTGTCTAATATCACTTGCCCTAAGTACCATGTAAGTAAGGATTCCGAGGCATGAGATTCATAATCTTCCAGTCAAAGAGGCTGTGGTCTGAATGTCATCAGTATATCAGTGACCAGAAAGTCCACTGCTGGTCTGTGAATTATAGTAGCGATAATATGGTAAGCTTCACATGTAGACATTTAAGGCTGTTCTTTTTCTACTGGTTCTATTTCTAATGGATTACCCAACCATCTTGCACTTTTGCATTTCATGTATTGAGTTTTCTCAAGATGAGAGTCTATTTTCATAAAAAGTAAAATTTAGAATAAAGAATACATATTGATGATTCTTCCTCTTTCCCCCTCACTTTAGAATTCTGGGAGTTCCAAATCGCCACCCACTGAATCTAAAAATCCACTTTAACTACTTTGGCCAAAGTCTGCCATCAGCTGATCATTTAATTTTGTCTTCTCCAGGAATGAGTTTCTCGAATAGGTATTATGTTCTCTTTTGTTTTCTTCCTTTCTGAACTTATCAAGTGTCAGTCTTTTACAATGACTGATTTGCTATGGTTTACATGTAAATAATCCCATGTTTTAGGAAAGTATCCCAGTTTTAATGTCAAAAGATCAGGATTCAAGTCTTGGCTGAGCCACAAATTATGATTTTAGCAAAACGCTTAACAGTGCCTCCTTATTCTCATCTGTAAGACGTGGATAAAATGGTCACCTCTGTTTTACAGCATGCTTATGGATAAACTGTGATAATGCATGTGAAAGCAATTTTGGACTGTAATGGTGACAGCCTTCTTGAGCATTGTTCTAAGTGCTTTACATGTATTAGCACGTTTAGTCCTCATGACAGCTTGGTTATCATCTCCATTGAACAGATTAGGATACTAAGGCATGAGTGTGTTAAAAACATGCCCAAGACCACACAGCCGTACGTGACGGAGTGGGGCTTCGAACCCGTCTGGCTCCAGAGCTCGTGCTGGTAACCTCTGCACCACGGCAGATTATATTCAGGCGCCAGACAGATGTAAATGGGCTGCGAAAGCATGGTCAAGGGAGCCATTTGTCCAAGGCAGATGATCTGAAAGACTTCTGCTCAGGGCTTTTCTCCTGCAGTCATTCTGCTGACTGTTGCATTCAACTGTTTTTGTGTTGTTGTGTGTGTCAAGCCATCAGTTTGCCGCTGTGGCGGCTCCTCTGTGGTTGGCATGTTCTCTTCATAGCAGGTGCAGGGGAAAACTGCAGAGGATTTGGATGATAAAGTAGAACAAACATAAAGACTTATTGCTTGGGTTCCCATTGGGAACAAAGATGCTTCCTCATGGTCCCCGGGAGTCTTTAGAATAGTTTCAGCTCAAAAGAGAAATCTGCCCAGTAAGCAGTTTGTTACATAGAGTTGTTTGACCGCCCTGGCAGAGACAGAGGCCTGATAAGCCGCTGAGGATAAAGCACTTTCTTCCCAGCCATCCTGTGGAATGATGATCTGTGCCACCACCATCTTACCCTTGGTGACGTTGGGATCCGCATGCTGTCAGCAGGATGTCCCCCTAAGATCACTTGTCCTATCTCTGTTTTGTTGTTGTTGTTGTTTGTTTGTTTTTACTTGTTTAACTGAGTCCTCACATCAGCTCCATAAACAATATGGGAACTCCAATGTCCAATAAAGTATTTAAATCTATACTTTTTTTAAATTGAGAAAATGGAGTTGGGCTGGGCGTGGTGGCTCATGCCTGCAGTCCCAGCACTTTGGGAGGCTAAAATGGGAGGATTGCTTGAGGCCAGAAGTTCAAGAACAGCCTGGGTGACATAACGAGATCCCATTTCTACCAAAAAAAAAAAAAGACGAAAGTGAGCAGCATGGTGGTGTGCATCTTTAGTCCCAGCGACTCAGGAGTCTGAGGGAGGAGGATCACTTGAACCCGGGAAGTCTGGCTTCAATGAGCTATGATCACACTTCTGCACTGCAGCCTGGGCAACACAGCAAGACCCTGCCTTAAAAAGAAAGAGAGAAAGAGGGAGAGAGGGAGAGAGAGAGAGAGAATGGAATTGTTTTAAAAATGAATACCTTGAGTGCTTTGAGTAAATGGGGGTAGGAGAGATAAGCAAGCAGGATGGCTTTCAAATGGCTTCCAGGTAGCCTGCAGATCCTGCAGATGTATCCAGGGGGTGGAAACTGTTGATGCTAGGATTTTTGACAGTGACACCATGAAAATCCTAGCTTGCTGTTTCAGGTGCTACCCAGAGGAAACAGTCACTGCAGGGCACGGAGCACATCCTGTTCTTGCTTCTTTCTACCGTGACTCCTTGCTCAGTTGCCTCTTGGGTTTGTGTTAAGCCCTAACCGAAGAGTTCATCACACAGTAGTTTCTTGTGGCTTTTAGGCAGAGATAGATGGGAAGTCAACATGTTGGAAATGCTGCACCCTCTAGAAGAGATTTTGCAGGAAGCTGCATTAGGCCAAGATGAGCAGCCTATGTAGGAGGAAACCCTTTTCAGTGGTTTCAGAGGCACTGAAGCTTCAGGTAAAAGGTTGCCATAACCCTCCCTCCTCTTCCTTAGGTTTCAGGGTGACTGCTCACCATGTCACCACGCACTTTACTGGCATGGCTGGGGAGTCCAGTAAAGCACTCACCGTGCCTTTTTTTCACCGATGTATTTTCTACCTGTACCTTGATTAAGGGCTTCTGGAGAAGAAAAGAGGGTTTTCTTTTTTCTTTTTTTTTTTTTTGAGTTGGAGTCTCACTCTGTCGCCCAGACTGGAGTATAGTGGCCACTCCCGGCCACCGCAGCCTTGCCTGCTGGGCTCTGGCGATCCTTCTGCCTCAGCTTTCTGAGTAGCCAGAATTACAGGCATGTGCTACCACACCCAGCTGATTTTTTTATTTATTGTAGAGATGAGGTCTTGCTGCCAGGCGGGTCTCAAACTCGTGGGCTCAGGCAATCCACTCACCTCAGCCTCCCAAAGGTGCGGAATTACAGGCTGAGCCACCGAGCCCGGCAAGAGGGTGTTTTCTAGCTGATGGTTAAAGTCACATCCCCTGCTGGAAGTGGTGGCTCATGCCTGTAATTCCAGCATTTTGGGAGGCCAAGGAAAGAGGATCACTTGAGTCCAGGAATTCAAGACCAGCCTGGGCAACACAGAGAGACCTCTACGAAGAAAATCTAAAAATTAGCTGAGCATGGTGATATGCACCTGTAGTCCCAGCTACTCGGGAGACTGAGGCGGAAGGATCACCTTAACCCAGAAGGTTAAGACTGCAATGTTTGTGCCACTGCACTTCAGCCTGAGAGACAGAATGAGACCCCGATTAAAAAAAAAAAAAGAAAAAGAAAAAGAAATCACGCCCCCTGTCTCCATATTCAAGGGTAAGATTTGCGGGATTTAAGAGCCCACAACAAAGCCTCAACATCCAGAGTTTGGAACGGGGCAAGAGGGTGTTGGGGCTTTGCTGTGGATTCTTTTTTCACTCACCCTGCCAAGTGGCTACTCCCAGAGGCCATTTGGAATATGACTATTTTTTAAGTGATTAAAATAAGCCCCAAAGTTACCAGATATGCTACAAAGTTACCCTTGCATAACTCCTGACTCCTTTTATGGAAAAGCAAATCTGGCTGGCATTGAGCTGTTAAATCTGCTAAATCTGTGTTTCTTGAATCCTTCCTTAGAAACATAGAACAGCGAACTCAGAATAGCGAGTGCATAAGCAGGTAATTTATACCATAAAGATCGTAGACCAGGTCCTTCCCAATGATGCCCCCTTCCCATTGAAATGCAGCAGTGATAAACTAGGTTGCTCTTTAAGTGGAAAATAGATGCATATTCCCATCTCAGCTACTCTTTGACATTGAAGATCTGTGCAACACTGCAGCATACTTTCATAGTAGAGGAAAAACTCAGATAAGTTATATTTTTATCTTGCAGACATGACACATAGGCCGTACATTTTCTAAAAACTACAGCCAGCATGCTGGAAGGAACAAACTGACAAGGCAAAAATTCCAAGTTCAGCCAAATATGCTTTAAGAGGCTTATTCTGAGCCAAATGTAAGTGACCAGGCCTGGGACACAGACCCCAGAAGTCTTGAGAGCATGTATTTGGGCAGTTGAATTGCAGTTTGGTTATATACATTTTAGGTAGGTAGATGATTTTTAAAAAGCCATAAATCAATACATGTGAGATTTACATTGGTTCATCCTGGGAAGGTGGGACCTCTCCAAGCAGGGACTTATGGGTTGTAGGTGGAGTCAAAGATTTCTTGACTGGCATTTATAGTTTCTAGCTAAGACATTTTGGAAATCAATAGAGGGATGTCTTGTTGAGATACACAGGCAGAAAAACTCCAGGTTTCTTGATACGTAGGTGAAGTCCTATAAAGTGGGGCAGACTTCAGAGAGAATAGATTAGTGTCTTACAAGTTGCCCAGAGTCTGGGAGTTCCCCAGATGTGGCTTTGCAAGGTCATAAAGTACTTTGATTTCTGTCTTTATCGTTGTGTGATGTTATGACAGAGTCTGGTTGGCAAACAAACTTCAGTGTAAAGAGTAATACGGTAATAAAGAGTCTTCATCAGGCATGACTCCCCAAGCCTTTTAGGAATTTGGATAAGAGAAGAAAGGTTAGAGTGTAGTCCTCAAAACAATTTATTGATTTCCTAATATGGAAAACACTAGGAATCACTCAGCTGTAGAAAGGGAACACATAAACTGATTTAGATGGTAACCCCCGAGAATAGGCATCTTGGTTGTCATGTTGAGGACATCCCAGTAGCTGTTGATAAATTAATTTGGTACTGTATCTTCTCTGTATCTTTTAATTTTGAATCCCCATTGCCTGTTGTAAACATAAAGCTCAAAAGATGCTTGTAAATGAGTCATAATTGCAGCCATTTATTTTAGGTGGTTAGTATGGGAGTTTTATTGAAATTCAGAAATAGTAATGATGAGATTAATAGTAACATATGAATCAGGGATCAGAAAATGGTCTTTACTTTTTTCCTTTTGGTTTTTGTTATCTGACTTTAATATGAAGTAAAAATAATTTGAACTGCCTTGAGTTTAGAGAACTTAGAACTTCCTCTTATAAGTTAAAATAAAAAAGGTATACATTGCTGTTGACATCTGACCTTGGCTATAGCAACTGGTGAGCACAGGAACCAGAAGCTTCCTAATGCCGTAAGAAATTTAGAATCTGATAGGATTTGGCTGTAATGGAAAAGGAGATTTTCTGTAGCTGTTAGTGGCATTTTTCCTTTTTTATTAATATAACTATTCTGTGATAGCTCTAATTAACTTTTGCAAACATATTAAAACTCTTCCTTCTTGGTATTAAGATTGTGTACTGTTATGATTTGGTACATTATATGTGTTGTAAAAATGAATGTAACATTTTTTAGTTGCAATGGTGTAAAAAGGCCAGTTGATACAAGTAATTTAGCTTATATATTAAAATGTGAAATTAACATTTTTAACAAAAGCTCAGAGCACATGTTAAACCATCCTCATGATTTATTAGAGCTGTGAATTGATGGAAATAACTGATTTCAAAGAAAAAGAAATTTAGAAATTGTTATGACACTTCACTTAAAGAATTAAAATGTTCAGAATAGAATGTGCTATTTTAGGTTCCGTATCTGTGGTCGATATTCAGGATTTATGAGCTACACCTGTCCTTATGTAGATATAAATTCCTTCCAATTGGGAAGAGTAAAATCCTTTTCTTCCAATCTGAACTCCTCTAAGAATGTAATCAATTTTGGGTGCCTGCAGTGATGTGTATTTTAAGGCTTAGATTCGTTTCAGCAAAAGTCAGTTTTCTGTAAATTGAATTCTAATTTGCTGTAAAAATGAATTCTGCGTTCCCTCAGTGTTCCACTGCAGCACTGAAGATAAGTTCCCTAAAGTCCTTCCTGTAGTATGCTGAGGACATTCTAGGGACTTTTTTTTTTTTAAGTCAGGGTCTCACTCTTGTTACTCACTGCAGCCTTGGCTTTCTGGGCTCGGTTGATCCTCTTATCTCAGCCTCCTGAGTTGCTGAGACTACAGGCATGCACTACCATGTCTGGTTAATTTTCTCATTTTTTTGGTAGAGACAGGGTCTCACTGTGTTACCCAGGCTGGTCTCAAACTCCTAGACTCAAACAATCCTCTTGCCTCAGCTTCCCAAAGTGCTGGGATGACAGACGTGAGCCACTGTGCCTGGCCATATTTTGGGGACTTGTACAAGTCTACTGGCTTTGGAATTGCTTGCTAGTGGTTGTTTCTGCTGCTTCTGTGATGGCTGGGAGCTCTGACTTGGCCTATGAGTCTCCTCTATCTGCTGGAAGCATGCTGGAGTGATGGAAAGAACTTGGACTTTAAAGTCGGCTTGTCAGCCGGGCTCGGTGGCTCAGCCTGTAATCCCGCGCCTTTGGGAGGCTGAGGTGAGTGGATTGCCTGAGCCCGCGGGTTCGA
>NW_007248697.1:739391-863799 GCF_000164805.1 Carlito syrichta
CAACCTATTACATACTATTTTAGCCTCTCCCATTAAAAAGTGAACTTCAGAGGTCAGGTGCAGGGGCCTCCAAGGATAACTAATCATGATTAGAAATCCATGACAAGAGAGTTAAAGAAAAAAAACTGAATTTCTTGAGCACTTGACTATATGTCACGTGCTGTGCAATAAAACAAAAATATCTGCCCTCCTGAAGCTTACTTTTTTTTTTTTTTGGAGTTGGGGTCTCACTCTGTCACCTAGACTGGAGTGCAGTGGCATGTTCCTGACCACCGCAGCCTCGACCTGCTGGGCTCTGTTGATCCTTCTGCCTCAACCTTCCAAATAGCTGAAACTACAGGCGCATGCTACCATGCCTGGCTAATTTTTGATTTATTGTAGAGACGAGGTCTCGCCAAGTTGCCTAGGTGGATCTTGAACCCGTGAACTCAGGCAATCCACTTGCCTCAGTCTCCCAAGGTACTGGGATTACAAGCTGAGCCACTGAGCCTGGCTGTGACTAGAATTTTTATCTATTTCAAGTTCTTCTCTTGAGATTTGTTCTCATCCCTGTCAGGGGAAGTTCCTCTTTGACCCCAGAGAGCTGAACAGGCTGGTTCCACTTTGAATTTTTCAGTAGCCTGATATGTTTTGGCTTTATGGGTTAGTTCCGCCCCCCCCCCCCCATTTAGAGACAGTTGAGTTGAAACACCATGTAAGAACAGCTTTCTTGCTTTCTCTTTTTTTTGAGTTGGATTCTCACTCTGCCACCCAGACTAGAGTGCGGTGGCCGCTCCTGGCCACCGCAGCCTCGACCTGCTGGGCTCTGGTGATCCTTCCATTCAGCTTTCCAAGTAGCTGGAACTACAGGCGTGTGCTACCACACCCGGCTAATTTTTTGATTATTGTAGAGATGAGGTCTCGCCAAGTTGCCCAGGCGAGTCTCGAACCCGCAGGCTCAGGCAGTCCACTCACCTCAGCCTCCCAAGGCACGGGATTACAGGCTGAGCCACCGAGCCCGGCTTGTGTTTACTTCTAATGAGGACATTTGCTTGCATGCTTATATATGCTATAATTTAAGCATAAACACATACGGTAACATGATATAGAGGAAAAACACTAGTAGATGTGAGTTCAGATCTGTTGTATAGATTTTCCCAGGGAGCCCAGTGAAATCTATCCTCCCATTGGAAAGTTAACTCTGATAAGCCTCGGTTTCATCATCTATATATTAGTATATTAGGAATCATCATCATAATGATCCTGCTTTGCATGTTGTCATGAGGGCTAAATGAAATAATTCATGTGACAAGTTGATTACTGTGGTTGGTACCCAGTTATTGGCAGTTAGTACACCGGAAAAGCTGAGATGTAAATTGTTTCTGAAAAAAATTATTTTAATGTGCTGAAGGAGCTCACTGTTTAAAATTATCCCTTAATAATGACTAGTCATGTCTTCCCTTGTAAATGTGGCTTTTCACATGGAAGTGCCTCATGGTATAATAAAAAGCATGAAACTCGGAATGGGATACTGATAAAATCAAATCCTGACTTTAATACTCATCAGGGTTGTGACCTTCGGCAAGCCAAATAAATTCTCCAAATCTCAGCTTCATCTTCTATAAAATGGCAGTCTTAATGCATACCTCATATTGGTGTGATAATTGACAAATAAGTATATGAAGGTCTTGTCTTGGTACATAGTGGGTCCTCTATGATTATCAGTCTCTCTCCCTTCTCCTTTCATATTCCTGGCTTTCTTAAAAGTATAAGACATTTTTAGTTGTATTATATCATAGATGTTGAATTGGTCATTTTGGTTGTTTCTGTTGTTACTGAACTGCTAATGACTGAATTTTGATCATCCATTTGCGACCCAAATATTTTCTTCATTTGCTTTTTCACTTGTACAAGTTATTTCTTAAGGGCTTTTATCTATTGGCAATCCATTCCACAAAGAAAGTAGTATTCATATTATTATCACTGTCATTTGTTGAATGCCTTCTCCTTGCCTGGTGTTACGTTGTTGCTGTATGTATTTATATTGAAGATTGCGTTAGTGATTCAAGGTAATCTCATTGAATCGTCAGCAAGCTCTGCAAACCAAGAACCTACTCATTTCTCAAGATTCATTTCAAAGGTGGCCTCACCCATGAAGCATTCCCTGACTTCCCCATGTAGTATTTACAGTTCCCTCTTTGGGGTCCTGTGTGCTGTCCATTGCATGTAGCCTCGTAGCTCTTGATCATGCTAGTCTGTTGGAGTGCCTGCCTTCTCCTTCAGATTACACAAGATGAGGCTAGGGATCTCCAGAACATGACCTAGTGAGGGCTTGTTCAATGAATGATTGAATGACTAAATGATGGGATAATTGACCCGTCTGCTGTGGGCTATCTCCTTGGAATTAACAGCGTCCAGTGGCTTCCAGCGTTCAGCAGGGTACTTACAGGTCATGGCTATGCAGAGGCTGACTTGGCCAGCCTGGGCTGTGGTCCCATGATGCTCTCTCCAGTGTGACCACAGACTGTAAGGTGCTCACCATGGTAGTTGTTTTCTAGCTCAGGATCCTTCTTTACAAAAGACTCTAGGATAATTTTAAAAACGCATCTGCCAATTTTAGAGCATTTTTGCTATGGAAAGCACTTTTATTTGGTGGGAGAACAGTAGATATTCTGTGAGAAACATCTCGCTGTCTGAGTCAGGAGAATTGCTCTACACCTTCCTGACACTGCCTCAGCCATCTAGTGAATAAAGAGAAGAGCTGATCAATACGTTCTATGGATTTAAAAATTGGTAACGGGCCAATAAGAGATTTGCATGAAAAGCATCTGGCCCAATTATTGCAGGGACACAAACCCACAGCCTTCAAGGGTGTTTGTGGTGGCAGGGTGCAATATATTGCAGCAGGTTTTTCTGATTAGTTTAAATCCTTGAAACGCAATTAAATGAAATAAGGCCATTTCAGAAATTAGATAGAGCTGAAAACATCCAACTTTAAATATGAAAAACAGCAAGTTCGTATTTAGCTGTGCCTTCGCAACAAAAGGACAGATTGGAGGATTATATTTTAATTGGCTTTCACCTTTGTAAGATTAATATATGATCAATGTAAAGAGTTTTGAAAAAGTGGGAACATCTTCGGATAAATTAAAATTACCCACAGTCTCGTTGACAAGATGATTCTGGCTCGTATTTTGGCCCATTGCCCTTGTCTTTTTCTTAAAAAAAAAAAAATTCAAATCCTACTGTGCCTATCATTTGGTTTCTTGCTGGTAGTTTCACAGGAGAGTATGCACATTGGAGTGGGAAGTGCATTCAGCCATCCTGACACAGTTTGAATGTTTGTCCTCTCCACATCTCAAGTGACAATGGGATCTCCCCCCTCCATCCCCCCCCCCATGTTGGAGGTGGGGCCTAGCAGGAGACGATGGGGTCGTGGGGGCGGATCCCTCATGAATGGCATGGTACCCTCTGCCAGTAGTGGGTGAGTCCTCACGCTATTAACTCACAGGTGCTGTTCTCTGTTAATAAGTGAGTTCTCGCTCTATGAGTTCACATGAGAACTGATTGTTCAAACATATCTGGTCCCTCCCTCCTCCTCCCCTTCCCTCCCACTCTTGCCATGTGTCACATATCCTCCCTGGGAGCCACCCTTGCCTTCCACCATGATTAAAAGCTTCCCAAGGCCTCACCAGAAGCCAAGCAGTTGCCTGCGCCATGCAGAACCGTGAGCCAAATAAACCTCTTTTCTTTTAAAATTGCCCAGCCTTAGGCATTTGTAGCAATGCAAAGTCGACTAACTCACATGCCCTCTCTACCTTGGTTATTTTATTGCCCAGTGTAAGAGCCTCTGAAGCCAAGTTGCCCGGTGTGTTTGCAGAACTTCTCATGCCTGTGCTCTGACTTCTGACTGGTATGTAATAGTGTTTGTTCCCAAGTTCGACTGAGAAGCAACCAGCATATAAAGCAGCTATTCTTGAGACACTCAATGTATTGAGTTATTAGAGATTAAAAGTTGGAGATCTCTATTAGCCAGGCATGGTAGCTCACGCCTATAGTTTTAGCTACTTGGAAAGCTGAGGCGGAAGGATCGCCAGAGCTCAGCAGGTTGAGGCTGCAGTGGCTGGGAGCGTGCCACTGCACTCCAGTCTGGGTGACAGAGTGAGACTCCAACTCAAAAAAAAAAAAAAAAAAAGGTGGAGATCTCAGAAGTCATCCACTGTGTCTAGAATCCTCTTAGAAAAGAACTTCATCTTTTTCAAACACTGTTTGATTCAATAAGCCTAGTTTTGTTCCCTAAATGCCTAGTAACAGGCTTTTTGGGTCAGCAGCAGTCACCATGATCCTTTATAGGCCGTACCTGAGGGAAAAAGCAAAATGTGATTCTCTTTCTGTGCATCATCTCTTCTGCTTTGTGTTATATCCATTTGTGCTGTTGTGTAAGACCAGAATGTCCTGGAGAAAGAACACCATGCTTTATTGATTTCTTTATTCTTGATGACCCCTCATTGGATGCTTAAATTTTGTGAAGTGATCTTTCTACTCTTTCTCTTTCTCTACCTGGAAGACCATAAACTAAACTTGCCTTGGCAGGTAGCTAGACAAAATTGATTTTTTTTTTTTTTTTTTTTGAGGCCAGGTCTGTTGCCCAGGCTGGAGTGCAGTGGCATGATCACAGCTCAGCACAGCCTCAACCTCCTGGATTTAGGCAATCCTTCCACCTCAGCCTCCTGAGTAGCTGGGACTATAGAGGTGCGCCACCACACCTGGCTATTTGTTTTTTATTTTTTCATAGAGGCAAGGTCTCATTGTGTTGTTCAGGTTGGCCTTGAACTCTTTGATTCAAACAATCCTCCTGCCTCAGCCTCCCAAAGTACTGGGATTACAGGCCACTACGCCCAGCTTGATTTTTTAAAAAAAGTCTTCCAGAAAGAAAACTCAAGGTAAGCATTACCTTTTTTTTCTTTTAAAGATTAGATATTTTACTTCTGATGCCTTTTCAGAGTTATAGTATGGGAGCTGGTAACTAGTTATACAACAGAAACAAGTTATAAAGAGTCCTGCTGTATGCTGAGGTACACGCTTCATCCATGTTTTTAGAAACCTTGCTACCAAGAGTGGTCCAGCAGCAGCGAAGCCACCAGGGAGCAGGTAGAGATGCAGACCCCCAGGTCCCAGCTAGAATGACTGAGTCAAAACGTGCCTTTCCGTAAGACTCAGGCGACCCACAGTCACATTAGAGTTTGAGAAGCACAGCTCAGGAGACAGAAGAGTATGAATGGACATTGGAATCCAAAGACCAATAGATGGTAACTCTGACTGTTCCTGCATGGGAGAAGGCATTAGACATTACTTTCAGCCGATTTAGCAGTTTTATTAGCATCATCCCCATGCCAATGTTGACATCAGATGGCAAGACATGATTGCCAGCAGCAATGTTCTGGAAAGCGGCTAGCACATTAGTGTGAAATGTGTTCCCACTGCAGTCTGACCTCCATGGGCTGCCTCTGTGTGGAGGATGGATGACTTCCTGTATGGAGGATAAATGAAGGTTGAGAGAGGCAGGGGACGAATGCGGTAGAAATGGTAGTTCCGGGGAAGAGATTATGTACGTGGTGGCCACAAAAGGCACATGGATGCTTTGAGAGGCTGTCTGTATGTTCCCCTCAATACGCTGCAGACGTTGAGTATTTTCCTTGTGCTTCTTCTGGGTATTTTCTGTAGTAATGATTGGAAGTTATCCCCTGCTCCTGAAAGCTGATTTTAGGTAGACTTTCCACTGTTACCAGGTGGAGTCCCAAGACAGTTCTCACGGGGACACGTTTAATGTGTGCAGGAAATACAGGGGTGATTTTCAAATATCATTTCCAGCTATAATGATTTCCTAGGCACGCCTAGGGATTTAGTGGCCAGAAGTCTTAGGCATCACTGACTCAGCTGTTGAGAAAAACAGTAGATGGGTAAACCGGTGTGAAGAAACCACCTAGCAATCAGAATTAGAGTGGTTTTCTTGTAACCCAGTCTGGGAGGCCACAAGATTGAGGAAGTGTCATCTACTTAATTCACCTGTCAGCAGGCAGTGACTGCACACCATTTAGGGCAGGCAGTGACTGCACACCATTTAGGGCAGACAGGGCTTTTCTAACAGCCATATGATGCCCCATGACCCCCATCCACGGTGTCCTTTTTGAATGGGAAGGTCAACTCTATCTCTGGGGTTATGGCTCTAAATTGGGAAAAAAATTATAAGTTGTAGAAATAAGCAGGATCTCTATACAAAGAACCAGTAAAAGGTTCATTTCTGTCATCAGCTGGTGCTATGGTCCTGGGAAAAGTAAAATTGCTTACATATTTCTCAGGCCATTTCTGGGATTGTCTCAGGCTTATTGTCCATTTTGTTTCTGGGTAACATCATCATTTTCTTATATAGCAAAAATTGCTTTTCTGTTTATTGAAATTGGTAGGCTTAGCCACCATGTGTTCAAAAAATACATCCATTTATTAAATTCTGTTTTATTTGGCATTTGGAAGCAGTTATTAAACTTATAGGAAAAGGGAGAATCTTAGAAGATCGCGCTTTGATGTCTCTGGGATACTTTCAGTTGGAGGGAATCTAATCTCATACATTATTTTATTGTGCAGAGTGCCAGTTATTGACAGTGGCCATAGAAAATGAAGGCCTGTTACAAAGTCTGTTAGGTGAATGGTCTATTCACAGAGTAGTCTTTGGTTTTGCCAAATTTGGATCAAGAGTTTCATGTGGGTTCTATTGCGATGGTTGTGCTGTAATGTCTTAACATAAATGCCTTTCTAAAAAAATTTATTTTAAAAATGTGGAGTACAATTCAGGATTAGGTATACAGTGCTCATTCTACAGGTAAAAGCACAAATGCCTTTTAATGTTGAGAATGTGCATGTTCTCATAGATTTGTTAGGTCAGCAAACATCTATTGAGCATGGACACTTGTGCCAGATGTTAAAAATATCTCCATTTCTTTGTTTCTTTTTTCAGAGGGTGGGGGAAGACTAGGAGAAGTCCTCACAATAAAACTGTAAGGGAAAGAGTCCTTTTAGGACTCCCTGCAGGTTTCATTGCTAGAGAAACTTGCATTTCACATTTGTATGTTCATATACATAGGAGATGATTGATTTTGTTAGTCTTGTTTGAGGATGTGCTTGTAGCATCTGGAAATGTGACTGCTGACACACTCTTAAGCAACGCTGCCTTCATATTTTAAATGACTGAGAAACGTGTTTTACTTATAGTTTAACAAATAACTCTTATAGCACATTCAGAATCCAAATAATAGTAAAATCCTACTTTTGTGTCCGCATTCTAGTAAACAGATTTCATTAATATTAGTTCTTGTGCTCAAACTTGTAGCATATTTTAGAATCCCTGAAAATAAATGCAAAATGTACTAGACCTCAGTGTTATGAGCCTGCACGTTCCCATCAAGCTTTGTTGGCAACCAGGTCTGTAAAGTTCTCATTCATTTTCTCCCATCAGTCAAAGTGAGAGGGAAGTAATTTTCAAAACTTTGCAAGATTACCAAAATGTATGGGAACTTGATTTTCCATATTTTTATACCCACATACATACATGTTGGGGCACAGGAGATATAAGGGAAGAACCAGAGGAACTATTAATCTATTTTGAGAATTGGCAGCATTCACGATGCTATGTTTCCTAAGGTCTTAAAATTACTTTTTTGCTGACGGGAGAAACAAAGCTTTACCCTGTGTATTTAAATTGTTGCATATCTCTGAGTGCTGCTCTCACTTGGAAGGACCTGTGTTAATGACCCCACTGTAAATGGATTCGGTTCATGTGACTTTTCCTCGTCCTATTTGCCTTGTAATCTGGTTTGACATCAGCCAAAGAAAGTGTGTCAGACCCGTTCTGGGAGATCTCACCAGCTCTGTTCCAGAAGATGAGCAATACCACGTTGTGTGACGAGTCAAAAGTTGGAAGAGATTCTCTGTTAAAACAGCTGGGAACGTTTTCTCCAGTTGGCTTGAACACTGCTGAGCAACTGGCTTTCCTGGAAGGTAGAGGGCTAGAGCCGTCCCTGGGGGTAAGACTTTATAGAGAAGAGAATAAAATCATTCTGGATGTTGAACCCAACTCAGGGATAATAACATCACCGAGAATAGAACAGCAGCTAGCATATCTTGACTGCTTACTGTATGCTGGGCAGTAACTAACATTTTCCTTTTTACCACATTACCAGTGTTATGGGGTAGATGCTATTATTTTGGTTTTTTTGTTTTTTGGTTTTTTTGAGTCGGAGTCTCACTCTGTCACCCAGACTGGAGTGCAGTGGCCGCTCCTGGCCACCGCAGCCTTGACCTGCTGGGCACCAGCAATCCTTCTGCCTCAGCCTTCCAAGTAGCTAGAACTACAGGCGTGCACTGCCATGCCTGGCTAATTTTTTGATTTATAGAGATGAGGTCTCGCCAAGTTGCCTGAGCGGGTCTGGAACCCACGGGCTCAGGCGATCCACTCACCTCAGCCTCTCAAAGGCGCGGGATTGCAGGCTGAGCCACCAAGCCTGGCGGTAGATGCTATTATTATCTCCATTTTACAGATACGTCAACAGGGGAAAAGTAGCTGGCTCAAGTGATTGGTGCCTGATTGAAGAAGATGACCATTTGTCTTCTTCTTTTTTTTTTTTTTTTTTGATTCAGAGTCTCACTCTGTTGCCCAGGCTGGAGTGCAAGGGCAAGCTCATGGCCACTGTAGCCTCCACCAGCTGAGCTCAGGCGATCCTTCCACTTCAGCCTTTCAAGTAGCTGAAACTATAGGTGTGTGCCACTATACCTGGCTAATTTTTTGACTTATTTTAGAGACAAGGTCTCCCCAAGTTGCTCAGGCTGGTCTTGAAACCCTAGGCTCAGGCAATCCTCTCGCCTCTACCTCCCAAGGTGCTGGGATTACAGACGTGAGCCACTGTGCCTGGCCTAAGATCGACATTCTTAACCACAGGGTTACACTTGCTGCTATATGTTTTCCAAACAGTAAGTTTATAAAGTTCAGCTACATGCTTCTTTGGTCAGAATGCTCATGATTCATTGCTAAACTTTATTGACTTTGCCCACTTGAGCTGACTTTCTTCTCAAATGATCGAATTCTGGTGATCTGTCAATATTTAAACATATTAACATGAGTGAGCTACCCTGTTACAAGGTCTTGACTAGGAGAATCACTGTTGAGAAAGCTCCTGAAATGTCTTCTTCTGTTTCTTTTAAGTGTTTCTTGCTATGTTGATTGCTATTTGAGTTGTTAATAATCATAGCAGTCATTCCTTTAGAGTAATTTGAAAAAACTTAAGAATCTTACTTTAGATTGTCATGAAAATTTATATTCCCAACAGTGGAAAAAGAACATTCTTAACGTAACTGACTCATTACCAAGATATACAGTACAACCATTTTATTGAAAGATAATGTTATTGAATTTTAAAACAAGTCAACTTTAAATTTTAGAAAACGATTACAGCTTTATTAAGGTATAATTTGCATATCATAAAATTTACCCATGCTAAGTGTGTTATTCACTGATTTTAATAAATGCATGGAGCCGTGTAACCATCATCCCATTCCAGCGTTAGATCCTTGACCCCAGAAAAGTTCCCTCATGCTCCCACTCCAGATCTGCTTATTAATCCTGTCAACTTTGAAATGTTGACCTCACTTTTCTATTTGCATTTAATAGAAAAATCTCTTTCTTCCTTCCAGGTCATGTGTGTAATTATGGATTCGCTAAGTTCATTGGCTTTACCCTTCATTGTGGTCTCCCATTCCGTCCAGCTGGGTATGACTAGCTCTGGGTTGCGTGGAGGTTTTATAAGTAACTTATTGCAAAGAAGATTATGTAGCCAGTTTTAGCACCATGAACCACTTATTATCTTTGCACTCTTGCACGCACGGTGTTTCTGAGCTAATTGCAAATGTCGGTATCTAAGAGGAGAAGCCTCTCATGGTCATGGCAGGCTGGAATCATTGTCCTCTGAGCCCCAGGGGTGCTCCCCAGGGGCTTATTCTTTACTCCTTCCTTCTCTGTGTCACCTTTGGTGCTACTTTCTTTGTTATAGTCTGAAATATCATAGGCCGATTAGGTTTCCAATGACAGCATATTTCAAGCTGTGTCTATCGTTCTGTATTTTCATAGCTGAAATTTGGTTTCCATGTGCTTTGTCTGTTTCTTGGATGAGATCCAATTATTTTATAATCTCTTCCCCTCTTTGTGGTGGGCTTCCCACTTGTCTCTTTCATCATTTCACTCTTCAAGATCTTTGAGGACCTTTTTATTACTTAATTCTCTCTTCTCAAGGAAAGACTTCATTGTGCATTTTAATATCCTGCCTACAGTGGAGCCGCCACACCTGGGGATCATGTTCCTTGAACCATTGTGGAATGGCTTGGCAGTTCGGTGTGGAGATGCTGCCGATTTTGGGATTCCAAAGGAGGTTGGATATTCAGCATATGGCTATCTCTTTTTTCTTGTTGTTCAAGGCCATCTCTAAACCAAAAACAAGGGTCACTCTCACCTGGGAAGCTCCTTACAAGGTGGGAAAGAAAAACTGGCCAATGACTGAGAGTCAGAGGCCCTGGGCTTATTTCTAGGTACAATTCTGTGGTTGCCGAGGATCCGAGATGCTTCCCAAGAACTCTGCCCTTTCCTTCCTCCTTGGTGGCCTGCCTAGCCGAAGAACCAAAGGATCTTGGGTGGTGGGTGGTTACAGTAAAGAGAAGTATGAATAGAAGACCCTTTTTAAGACCAATGGAGCTGGCTTCCACTTTTTAATCTTCCCCTTCTGGAGCTTTATTATATAGATTTTATTTTATTTGTTTAGTTATTTATTTTATTCCATACATATGGGTTTTGTTATAATTTTCTTTAGCTAAAGCTGACAGCAGAAAAAAATAAACAGCAAAATGGAAATACTATTCCAACAATTTAAGACAAGTCACAATTCTGTAGCTTTAACTGGAGTTTTCTTGTTTTATATATAACGGTGGCTCTTAATTTGGGGGATCAGATTCCCCTTTGAAAATCTTATGACTGCTATGGTCATATCCTCAGGGTACTTCTCAAGTGAGGCCACCATAATTTTTCTATTATGTATGTATCAGTGTTCAGTGTCTGATTCTCATTCTCTCTCTTTTTTTTTTGAGAGAGGATTTTATTTGTATGACCTTGATACTAACTTATCAAATGACATACATCAAATCTTGTTTTAGATCACTTATTTGTTTGTTTGTTTGCTTGTTTATTTAAATCAGAGTCTTGCTCCGCTGCCCAGGCTGGAGTGCCCTGACACAATCATGGCTACCACAGCCTCAACCTCCTAGGCTCAGGTGATTCTACCAACTCAGCCTTCCAAGCTGCTGGAACTACAGGTGCCTGCCCCCACCCCTGGCTAATTTTCTGACTTGTAGAGACGAGGTCTCGCCATGTTGCCCAAGCTGGTCTCAAACTCCAGTGCTCAGGCCATTCTCTCACCTTCTCCTCCTGAAGTGCTGGGATGACAGGTGGGAGCCACTGCGCCCACGCAGATCGTCTTTAATTTCCTTGCATTTATAGTGGTTTTCTTGAAGCAACTAGGATAGTGAGCCCAGAAAGAGAGAAGAGTATACATTTTGCCACCTGTGTTCATTCACGACTTTGATTATCAAAAGGAATCTCTGGTTTTTGACAAAACATTTCCTGTTCCTAGAGAAATTATTCAATTCAGTCGGGCGTGAGCTTGCTTGCTTTCACTTGCTGGGACTCCTTCGTCAGATCAGAAGTCAAGCACTTTTGCACAAAGGGAGACGGGAGACACACGTTGCTCTTCTTCAGATGACCCTATTCCCTGTTTTCACCTCCTTTTCCTTTTACACTTTAAGCTTTCTCTGTCATTTGAGCCTTTATTAAGTGCAAGATAATTTGGCTTTTCTTTTCATTTCATTCTTTCACTTGTAGGAAATCATATTCCTGGCTTTAAATTGTTCCTTCTTTTTTTTTTGTTTTTCCCCGAGTTGGAGTCTCACTCTGTTGCCCAGACTGGAGTGAGCGGCTACCGCAGCCTCGACCCGCTAGGCTCCAGCAATCCTTCTGCCTCAGCCTTCCAAGTAGCTGGAACTACAGGTGCATGCTACCACGCCCAGCTAATTTTTGATTTATTGTAGAGATGAGGTCTCACCAACTTGCCCTGGTGGGTCTCGAACCTGCGGACTCAGGCAATCCACTCACCTCAGCCTCCCAAAGCAAGGGATTACAGGCTGAGCCACCGAGCCTGGCTAAATTGTTCCTTCTTTTACAGCAGGTGCTCTCAGGGCTTGTCATTATTTTGTCCTGGGCAATACATTTTCGAAGTGTAAAGTGCTTCTCAGCTGACAGTTCTGGAGCCGTAGGGGGGCATCGAATGAGTTTCAGAAATGACATTTGTTTTAGTGTCTTTTTGAAAATGGCAAGAATAATGATTGCTCAAAAACTTTGCCCTTAAGACAGAATTGCTGGCTGGGCGCCGTGGCTCAGCCTGTCATTCCAGCACTTTGGGAGGCCGAGGCGAGAGGATTGCCTAAGCCTGGCAGGTTCAAGACCAGCCTGGGCAAGTTGGTGAGACCTCGTCTCTACAATAAATCACAAAAACTAGCAGGACGTGATGCACACGTGTAGTTCCAGCTGCTTGGAAGGCTGAGGTGGAAGAATCGCCTGAGCCCAGAGGGTCGAGGCTGCAGTGGCCATGAGCATGCCACTACACTCCAACTTGGGAGACAGAGTGCGACTCCAACTCAAAAAAAACCAAAACAAAAACAGAATTGCTCTCAGACCCACCCAGTGTGTATCAGGTAGTCACACCTGGCAGGTAGTGGGCATCCAGAGAGATTCCCCTTTTCTTGGTTGGTCCCTCCGCAGAATACCAAGAATTGGTAGCTCCTGGTTTTGACTGTTAGATAGCTTTAATAGGTTTTATTGTAAGCCATATGTTGCTAATTTTATATTTATAACCATTGGTTAAATATAGGGAGTTAGCAAGGAATAGAATATAAAATGATGATCATGCCCCTTTTTTTGGAGTCAGGGGTCTCACTGTGTCACCCAGGCTGGAGTGCAGTAGCATGATCATGACTTACCGCAGTCTTGACCTCCTAGGTTCAGGTGATCTTTCCACCTAGGTGTCCCAAGTAGCTGGGACTACAGGCATGTGGCACTATGCACAGTATAAAGTAATTTTTAAATTTTTTTGTAGAGGTGAGGTCTTGCTATGTTGCCCAGCCTGGTCTCAAACACTTGGACTCAAGTAATGCTCCTGCCTGGGTCTCCCCAGGTTGTGCTGGGGTTACAGCTGTGAGCCACCACACCTGGCCATAATGCCATTTTTTTATAAAGCACATTAAAAACCAAGTATAGCGATTATTTTATCCAGTGTAGATTTTATTTATTGAGATCAAAATGACCTACTCTGACTATTACTAAATAAGATGATTTTTGGAGGAGTGTAAAATTTGCATCAGGTCAAAAAGGCAACTTTTTAAAAATGTTATAACATATTTTGTCAGTACTTGAATGTAGATTTGATTCTAAAACCAATGGTATAGTCATTTTTAAAAGTTTTTGGCCGGGTACCTGTAATCCCGCCTACTTGGGAGGCTGAGGCCCATGAGTTTGACACCGGCCTGGGCAACATACGAGGTGTGACAGTTAAGTTTGCAAACTCATCCTAGAAAAAATACTTCATACCTCATTGCTGAATATCTCTACGGTCACCTTGAAGTACTTCCTTGGGAAGCTGTGCATTGACGCTAGTGCCTAGCCCACACATCAAAGCAGTTTTGAAACTCGTTTTCTGGACTGGCCATCAGGACTGTCATCGCGAGAATGTTGGAGTTTGAATTAGAGCAACAAGCAAACATTACATTTCTTGTTAAACTTGGCAGGAGTGGAAGTGGAATCAGGGACATGTTAGTCCAAGTTTATGGGGATAAGGCCATGAAGAAAACAGCAGTGTACAAATAGGTTAAACGTTTTTCTGAGGGGAGAGAAAGCATCACTGATGAAGAGAGGTCGAGATGGCCAGTAACCAGCAGAACTGACGAAAACATTGCCAGAATTCATCGAATTGTGCATCAAAATTTTTGGTTGACTGTGAGAAGCATCACAGACCAAATAAAAATCCATAGAGAAACAGGAAAATCTTAACTGAAAATACTGGCATGGGAAAGGGGTTTGCAAAAATGATCTCAGAGGAGCTCTTGCATCATAACAATGCACCAGCTCACACAGCTTTTTCTGTGTGGGAGTTTTTAGCCAGTAAACAAATAACTATCGGAACACCCTTTCTACTTATCTGATCTGGCCCCCAATGACTTTTTTCTTTACCTGAACATAAAGAAAATACTGAAAGGCATATTTTATGGCATTCAGGACATCAAGGATAGTAGGCCATTCCAGAAAAGAGTTCCAAGATTGCTCTGACGGGTGGACTAGGTGCTGGTGTTGGTGCATGACTTCCCAAGGGAAGTACTTCCAAGGTAACCGTAGTGACTGTGAGGTATGTAGCACTTTTTCTAGGATGAGTTTGTGGACTTAATTGTCAGACCTCATAATGAAACTCACATCTCAAATAATAATAATGATAATTCTTTTGTGCCCAAAGTATGTGTGTACCTTATAAGTCGATACTGCTTGGAAATGTATAACATAGGTTGATTGGGAAGACCAAACTTTGTATATTTCACAAATATAACCTAGGTTCTATTAATGTGTTTCTAATGTAAAATATTTTCTTGAAAATAACTCTCACTTAAAAATGTCAAAATTATTTCACAATTCCGTAGGGTGGTTGAGAGGTTAAATAGTTCCATGAGGAGATTCTTGAAAAGAAAAAAAGCATTAGAAACATCAGGACCTGGATGACAGTGGAAATTATCATTGAATGAGGCACATTGTGTGCTGGCAGTTACTTTGGGAATGTCGTGGACCTCAGGGTCTCTCACATGGAATGTTGCTTTTATCAGGTGCTTGGTAAATGTTCATGAAAGGAGGGGACCTAAAATATGTGGTACTTTAATCATATGGTATTGCTTTCATTTTTTTAAAAAATGGGAGTCATACCCCAATATATGGAAGCTTAACTAGGTGACTTGTGGCCACTATGAGAGCCCTCAGCTGGGAGATTCGTTCTACCAAAATACCCTCTCGCAGATCCAAGACCCAATAGTACTGAGTGATGGGTTGGTTTTACCCACATAATGACTTCTGTCACTCTAAGTGAAAAATATGTCCACTTTCTTATCCCTAGTCAACTTCTCAAATAATTTGCCAGTCTGTTCCAAGTAAGATATTCTGCTAACTTTCAAAGTCATCTCTGTGAGCAGTCCTTCCTCTGCTGTTTTCAAGGTTAGGACCAATCACGTAATTAAGGTTTGAAGTAGAAGTGAGGATTTCAAGAACATTTCATGATGCAATCTGTGAATAGTTTTGAAACACTGTCATTGTCTTTGTCCCTTATGCAGGAAGGCCTAATTATCAGTGATGTTAACAATACCCTCTTCTCTAAAGCCGCTTTTTCCTTGTTCTGACTTATTTTTAAGCTTTATTATTCAGTTCATGTCTATTTTGTGTGGCCTGGGCTCTTGAGCAATGTGCAAAGGATATTTAGATGGCAGAATTTTTTGTTTGTTTTTTGTTTTGTTTGAGTCAGAATCTCACTTTGTCGCCCAGGCTAGAGTGCAGTGGCATGCTCACAGCCACTGCAGCCTTGACCTGCTGGGCTCCAGTGATCCTTCCGTCTCAACCTTCTGAGTAGCCAGAACTACAGGAGCACGCCACCATGCCCGACTAATTTTTTGATTTATTATAGAGATGAGGTCTCGCCAAATTGCTTAGGCTGGTCTCAAACTCGTGGTCTCAGACAATCCTCTCACCTTGGCCTCCCAAAGTGCTAGGATTATAGGGGTGAGCCATGGTACCCGGTCCAGATGTTAGAATTTGTAGAGTTTAGTGACTGACTGCATGTAGGGAAATGAAGAAGAGGAAGAGGAAAGACAAAGTCTCTCAGAGGGAGGAGGAATGTGCCCTGGGCAGCAAGGCAGAGAGTAGTAATATTAAAAGTTAAATCATATAATATGTATACCAACTGCTAACAGGGAGAGAGCAGTTTTCCGTTGTGCTAGGGACTGTCTGAAGCACCTCATATACATTAATCCTCATACTGGCCCCACAAGTGAAGTTTTGTTTTCTCTCTTTTACACACGAGTTAACAGACATTTAGAGGTGTTACAGAATGTGTTCACTGTCACACAGCTAGAAAACAATTCAAGAGCCAGACCTCTTATACACCACCGCCTTCCAGGGAGAAAACTGAAGCAGGTTAGAGGTGCCTCCAGTCAACGGTGTCCTATGCTGCTGAGTCGTTAAGTAAAATAAAGACCATGAAGTATCGGCAAATAGAAAAGATGAGGAGGAGACAGTCTAGACAAAGGGAGCAGCATGGGACGTCACCCTCAGATAGGAAAGCAGGACAATTGGTTCAGAACAAAGATGGATGGGTTGGATCTGGGAAGGGGTGGTTATCAGGGCATAGAAAGTAGGTGCATCGAGAAGGATGAAAAAGTAGGTGGAAAATGACACCATGGTGGGGGTAATGGGAAAGAAGGGAGGTCCCAGGTGAACAAGACACACGGCAGCCTTCTTCTCACTGTCAACTCTGAGTGCATTATCACAGGACATGTGTCACACTAGCAGTGATGGCTATTTTCTTTATCTGCCTTCACTCCTGTATCACACATATTTTTACCTCCTGGGGTGTCATGACTGAAATACATCTTTCTGGACTCAATTTACAAATATGCAGAGGACATTCTTCTGACACTTGTGTGGTGGTGCTCCGATTTTATGAGGATGAACAGGAGTTGAAGATCAATCCGCTTGCACCATAATAAGACATTATGTGGCAGGCACTGAGAATACAAAGATGGGTGAGGTATGGCCCCTGCCCTGAGACGCTCGTGATATCACGCAGGAGACCACACGTCAAGACATAGGCATGATGCCACGTGCTCGTGCAGGTCATACTGAGTCATGGGACAGTGGTGCAGGAAAGAGACTGGCTGCTGGTCAGCCAGTGGGTAGGGTGAGGGGCAGGGAGCAAGACCATGGTCCATGACCGTGAGATCCACAGTGCCTTCCCCTGCTGCTTCTCTGAGCCGTCACCCGCCTCACAGGAGCCTCTGCCTGCCGTCTGCCCTTTTCCTACACTGCCCATGTGTCCAGTGAGTCATTCGATCACTCACCCAGTCTGCCCCAGGAATATTTTGAGACGTCAGCTCCCCTTCTCCATGTGTGTGCTCTGGCTCACCCTGTTGGCCTGGGCCCTTGCAGAAGCTCTCTAGCTGGTCTTTTCACCTCCTGCCTCTTTCCTCTCCCACCTGTTGTCTGTGCTGCCTCCTAAAATGCAGAGATTAGATGACCACCGCCATTTTGTCCGAGCAGTACATGTGCAGTCCTTTGGGATGTGACCCTTCTCCCTTTCCAGCCTTGCTTCTTGCCCTAAGTCTTAGTGCTCCCACAGCCCACTGTTTCTGCTCCAAGGGTCTGTGTGGTCCCCTTCCCTCTGCCTGGATGCTCTCCAGCTGTTCTTCCTGGTGCCTCGTCTCGGAAGACAAGCTCCTCTGACGAATTAGACACCATCCCTGTGAATCCTCAGCAGACCATAGTAGGCCCGACTTGAACTCAGGATTTTCACCCAGAAATCCTTGAATGTCCAGATCCAAAGACAACTATTTTCCTATTCATCTTTATACTTCACTGGATGAATACATGCTGAAGAACCTTTCTTATCACATCAGTAAACTTATAGCTGTTCATTCAGCCCTTCTTAAGTAAAACCTTCTTGGTAGTGTACTGTAGGACATGTCACAGTTTGTTAAGGCAATGTTTTTTAAATAATAGGTTGGTTTTTAACTTCATGCTCATTCTCAGAGCACGTGGCATACTTGGGGGTCATGCGATTGGAAACACACTTCTAGGTGACTCAAATTTGTTAACCCTTTCCAGTTGATCTTAAATAATGATTAGTCACCAGCAGAGTAAAAAGCTTTGCTTCCTTCATGCCGCCAAGCAGAGATCAAAGTGCCATCAGCTGTTCCCACTACCTGTTGTTGGAGTCACTCTTGTACAAGGAGAAAAAAGATCTTGTCTTGTTCTGTATTTGAAATGTTGGAGAGAAAAGCATCAAATTGGCCTACATAATATTGGTGTGAGGCAGGAGTTAGTGCCTCAGACACAGAAAGGAAGTTGGAGACATTAAATGAGCAAAACCGCCTGTTGTATGTTTCTTGGTACAAAGGAAAAAAAAGGCAATACCTTTGCCAGAGAGTGGTGGTGGAAAGAGGAGAGAGATGGGAAACTTTAAGCAAATGGGAGCACTTTGCAAATGGATGAGCTGGGGGTTCCTAGGAGAACGGTCCTGCAGAGAATGCCATGAAGGAATAGCTGAGTGTCACACAGGAAAGAAGTGCAGACAGGCTGAACCTGGAGTCAGAGTTCTGTTTCCAAAGACAGAGTTTATATTAACTGCACAAAGCACGCCAGGGAAAGACCTGTGCTTCTTGCCAGGCCTAGCAGGCTGGGGGTGGGTGGTGGTGGTGGGAGAAGGGGTCCCAGGCCATTGGGCCTGTTTCTCTTGGGTTGCCCAACTGTTCATAATGTGAAGCTTCTGGTCAAGCAGGGGAGAGCTTACCTGTTTATTCATAGAGATATGAGATTCCACAGAGGAAGAATGATTTGAAGTGGGTTAGAAATCAGGCTCACTGGAGACACTAGAAAAAAAATATTAAAACCTGTTTCTGAAGCATATTAATGAGTCTGGCCAAAGCCATTTTGAACTGATTTCAGACTTTTGTCTTCCAACTTATATATATATAAGTATATATAAGTAGCTCCAATAATGGTAAGTAGATTGAGAGGGCTTTTTTTTTTTAAGATACAGGATGAAATTTTGTTTCTTTTATTAGCTATTGATATTTCATCTATTTTCTTTAAAAGTATTCTGGCCAGGTGTGGTGGCTCACAGCTATAGTCCCAGCATTTTGGGAGGCCAAGGTGGGTGGATCACTTGATCCCAGGAGTTCAAGACCAGCCTAGGCAACATAATGAGTCCCCATCTCTACACAAAATTAAAAACTTAGGTGCGATGGCAAGTCCCAGCTACTTGGGAGGCTGAGGTGGAAGGATTTTCTGAGCCTGGGAAGTCAAGGCTGCAGTGAACCTTGATCGTGCCACTGCACTTCAGCCTGGGTGACAGAGTGAGACCCCTCAACTCAATTTTCAAAAAATACATTCTGAAGGCTTTAGAATCCCTGGGATCACTAAAATAGAGAATGGGGTGAGAAGGAGTATAATGTGTTGAGAAAATGACTGCACAGAAAGGTAGGCTAAGAATAGCCAGACTTCTGGAGTTATTACGAGCTAAGACACAAATGGAAACCGGTTGTCATGGGGACTATTTGCAGTAGAATAAAGTATTTGGGCTTGTTAAGAGCTGTAGATCTTTTTCTAGCGCGAGTGTGAAGGTTTCTCTCTTTCTGGAATCTCAGGGTACCTCAGTAGCCCTCGCATGTCCACAGGCTGGCACTGCCGCCTCCGCTGTCCTTCTGGGACACGACGCAGCCCGCCCTCCCACGGGGCACATTGGCCACGTGACAACTTGCAGCAAGGCTTTCCCAGGATGGGAAAAAGCCTGCCCTTCCATTTCCCCCACCCCAGCGTAGCTGAGGCCAAATGATGACAGTTAACTAAGCTTTCCAGAAGGCTTTTACACAGAGGATGGGGAAGGGCTCAGCCTTTGGACTGGACCTACACAACTGCCCCTGAGCCCATGAGCCAACTTCCTCACTGGCACTGTGGCCACAGACTGTGCTCCTGCTGACAACGGGGGAGCCTTTCATGGTATCTTCCCAGCCCTCCCTGGGCTCAGGACTCAGCTCAGCTCTCAGCCCCCGGGCTTTCTCTCCAAGGACAAAGGGAGTTTTCCGCAAAGCAGCCAATCTGCAGAGCTGTGTCTCATTCAAGACTTCCTTTCACTCCCATCCCAGGCTGCTCACACCTCCTAGGCATCAATTCTTCGAGAATTGAGCGTTCACTTTCCCTCTGAATAACCGCTAGGCCCTTAGAGTGTTTTTCTACCATACATGAGCAAGGATTTCTGAAGGTAAATTTGAGTCTTTAGTGAGGAAGAAACAGGAAAACTACACGTAACTTGACTGTTTTCTCATATCACATTTTAAAAATACATTATTGGCTGGGTACGGTCGCTCCAGCCTGTCATCCCAGCACTTGGGGAGGCCAAGGTGAGAAGATTGTCTGAGCTCAGGGGTTCGAGACCAGCCTGGACAATTTGGTGAGACCTCGTCTCTACAATAAAAAAAAAAAAAATAGCCGGGTGTGGTGGCAGACGCCTGTAGTTTCAGCTACTTAGAAGGCTGAGGCAGAAGAATCACCTGAGCCCAGCAGGTCAAGGCTGCAGTGGCCGTGAGCATGCCACTGCACTCCAGCCTGGGCAACAGAGTGAGACTCTGACTCAAAAAATAGTAATAATAAAAAATAAAATAAAATACATTAATGTTCAGGCCTAGTCAGAGCATCCTTTACACATGGGCACTGTGGTACTACCCAGAGACTCCCCTAACATGTTTGGTAAAAACAAGGCCGCAGGTTTACCTAGCTCTCCTTGTCTCTGACCACCTTCCCTGCCTTCTCTTTGTTTTCTTGAGGGGCGGCTCTGTCATCGGCAGCAGGATGGATGTTTCTGGTATGAAGGAAGAATCCAATTGACCCTTGGCCATCACCCACCACGCCCTTTCCTTGTTAGAAAAGAGTGAAGAGGAAAGAGGAGCAAATAGACCTTGGGGGTCTTCTCAGTGGGAAAAAGGCATTGATAATTCTCTGAGCATCTTCTGCATGCCTGCAGTCCCCATGGCTTGTTTTCCAGTCACTTCTTTGCATGTCCGTACTGTCATTAGACTGTGAATTTCTCAGTCAGAGGATAAGTCTTTTTCATGTTTCTGTGCCTTGCAATGCAATGCTTGTCTCTAAGAGATTCTCAGTGCCGGGCGTGGTGTCTTATGCCTGTAATCCGAGCACAATGAGAGGCCGAGGTGGGAGGATTGCTTGAGCACAGGAATTCGAGAGCAGCCTGGGCAACATAGCAAGACCTCGTCTCTACAAGAAATAAAAAATTAGTTGGGCATGATGGCACACTCCTGTAGTCCCAGCTACTCAGGAAGCTGAAGTGGAAGGATCACCTGAGCCCAGGAGATTGAGGCTGTAGTGTACTGTGATCATGCCACTGCACTCCAGCCTGGGTGGCAGAGTGAGACCCCACCCCCCCCCCCAAAAAAAAAAAAAGAAAAGAGATGCTCAGAAATTGATTATCAACTAATGCCTAACACTGTCTCCTTACTCTTTGTCAGTTACCATATGGGCAAACAGATCACAGGCCCCTTTTGCAAGGACACATACAGAGGTGCCAAAAAATGTATGCAGGAAGAATCTAACATCCAAGTATGATGTTCGCTCAAAAGATGGCATTAATCAAATGAATGCTAGTATTACCATGCGACAGCAGGACGGTCAAAGAAAATGAAAGCATGGCTGAATGAATGTTGTACTACACATTGCTACTGTAATTTAATTCAGTTTCAAAAAGTAATACATAGAAAACATCTCTTAAGATGTGTGTACATTTTTTTGGCACCCCCTGTATCTGAAGTGGGAGGCACTGATGTAGTCTGAGGCAGGCTTTTCTTGGGACTGATTCTCTTTCTCTGTGTGCTTTTGTCCTGACATCGAGTTCAGCTAAAGTGTCCTGGAACCCAGGGGACCCCAGCTTGGAACCCAGGGGACCCCAGCTCCCAAGGGTTGGTGCAAGTCATGTTTTAAGTCACAGCAACAGCTCCTGGCATTGACTTGGCTTGTTAAAGGAACAAATTAAATAATGCGAACCCCTGACAAACAGTGATGTCAGATGGGTAAACAGTGACCCTGGCTGCTGAGTTGAACGGGGAAGGAAGAAACCAATTAGAAGAGGATCTATTTGTAGGTGATAAGGGATAAGCCCTTTCTATCTAATGTGGATTCGTGATAACTTTTATGAAAAGTGTCTACTGTGCTTTGTGCTGCAAGACTTGATTTGTGTAAAGACTTTTCTTTAAAGATTTCTTCACAGACGTAATCTACTTCAAGTAATGGAACATTGGAGGAAATCTTTCATTTGAGGTTCCTGCCTGTCTATTCAGCGTTGCCAAAATGCCAAGAAATAGGAATTCAGGGAAAGACGACAGGAGTGCTTTAGGAGTCAGCGTGCTGTTGATCTATCCGGGCTCCTCTCTTACTTTCTTTGCTCTTTCTAAATCTTCTTTCTTTGCCTTCTCTCCTAGGGCGCTCACCGTGCTTCATGGTAGACCTGTGCTTTTTAGGCTTACCCAGTTATAATTTTCCTTGAGAACATTCAGGATATTTGTAGCTGTTTCCTGGGTTACAAAGAATAGAGTGTGCTGTAACTTAGGGGCTTGGTTTCTGATAGACAAAAAAATTAGGGGCAATTATAGCAACCATGAGCGGTCCTGGGGACGTCTTAGATGAAACTTTCAAGGTGATTATTGATGAATGTCTCTGTCTTTGGGTACAGTGGTGCAAAGCTGGCTTCCAAATATATTCACATGAGTCATTTTTAACTTTGCTTAAGCAATATGCAGAATATGTGCAATATAGTTCTTTTTCATACTTAAAGAAAGCTGACTTATGGATTATACAAATTACAGGAAAATGTCTACAAAAGACCACAGCAAACTGGTAAAAGACATTACCACTGAGAAAGGAAACGAGGTTGGAATCTATTCAGGGCCCGTGTGCTCTATATCGTTTGAATTGTTCACAATATAAATGTATTTTAAATATAAAGATTAAAGGTAAAAGTATCTATTCAGAGCATATCAGCTTTTGTTTCCAACTTCTTCAAGGAGCAAAAGCTGGTATATTTTATTTATATAATTTTGAGATAAAAAACATTATAGGAAAAAAATGTTTCTTTGAGTGTCCATGGACTTATCTGTAGCACCCAGCTTTTCTAAAGTGGCTACTTAGAACATTAGTAATTTATCTTTGACAATAATATAGTAATGAGAAATTTGTTTTCCTTGAAAGATGGTACAGCGAGTACTAAAAAAATGTATACACATCTTAAGAGATGTTCACCATATCAGAAGTGTCTGGACATTGATGATAACCACTTTGAGCACCTCTTGTAATTGCAGAAGTCAAATGTGACTTGTATTCATTTTATTGAGTATTACAATTTTAATACAGTTTTTTTCCTTTCTTAAAATGTGTGTGCATTTTTTTTTGGCTCCCCTGTATTTATAGGGTAGTTTTGTTTTCAAAATCTCCTCTTGATTTACATAACCACATGGCAGTTTTTGAAAAGAGTGCCCTCATTTTATTTTTGATGGGAAGATGGTATATAGAAGTCTATCCTAGGAAGAGTTAAAAACCAAACTGGTTTTTAACTGGTTGCCGTGTAATCAATAGTGGAAAAAATCATTGTGCATTGTCTTGTTGCTCAGCCATTATTAGTGTTTGCACACTTGTTTGGTTTCGTTTTTCTTTTTTCTTTTAATTGCAACATACTGATCCCTTGTCAGTAGTCTTTCTAATAGAGGTTTAGTAGGAACATAGATAATAGCAGAATGATTGTAGCTTTTACAAGTGTAATTAACTTCTTGTGAAGTACAGTTCTTCAGGACAGATCTTGAAATAGAATGACTATTTCCAGTCCTAGGCTTTTATCCCCCGCCTTTATAATTTGGTCCCTTCCACTTCTGTGCTGTCAGCTCTGTGATTCTAAGATGACTTCCAAAACTTCAAGCTTGTTTGTTGTCTCTTCTTTTAGACCTTTGGTTTCTGCATTCTGTACACAAGCATTTTTGAAATTGCCGCAAGACTTGACCCTGATGTGCCCAGTGATGTGTATCAGTCGTCTGAAAATTAAACACCCAGCTGTTGTTCCTGAGGTCCAGTTTCCAAAACCAAGAATCACTGATTGTCAGGGAATAAGAGAAGTGGAAGAAGACAAGTCTAGCTGCTGTCTGCTGATTCTTGCATCTAGTCTTTTTCCTATCCTTTTTATTTCCACCAGGGAAAAACAAAATCATTCATGGGTGTTTATTGACATTTCTGCATATGTTTTTGAATGCCTCAGGAATTATCTGGCTTTTCCTTTGTGATGGTCTAATCCGAAGTGTCTGTCTGTCCTAATCTATTTTGAATAGCCAAGAGGCAAACACATTTAGTTTTCTTTAGATAAAAAAGCAATTGTTTGGGAAAGGGAAATATCAATTTGACTCATTTCTATTCTTTTCCAGCATATTCTGATTATTTTATAAAAATAACAACAACAACAAAAAACTTAGAGAATTCCAGGAATGAATGAACCCGATGACATGGAAACCACATACACAATCTCATTAATCCAATGTTTAATTAGGGTGGCTTTTGTGTGTGTGTGTGAAGTAATAAGTTTGTGTTATTTTATTTTTTAATTTATTTATTTTAAAGGTGTGGGGTACAATTTAGGATTAGGTAGATAAGTTCTCAAACACGATTCTTACCCTCTACCTAGAAGACAAGACCAGGGTAGAGATAAGAAGCCTCTACTCAATACCACAGTGTTGTACAAAGATTTGTTTGATCAAAAAAGAAAAAGAAAAAAAAGAGAAAACTAAAGGAAAATATGATTTCTGGAGGAGTTCCATTTGTTTGGATCATTTATTTGCTATTTGGTGATATTATAGATTGGCTGAAAGGTGAATAATACAATTGTATGTTTCTTAGAATCTATTTCATGTTCAAAATCTTTTTGAGTCATCTTTGAAAGGTTTATGGTACCTATGTTTTGATGATTACCAGGGAATCAGTAGACAGTTCAGGCCTTGACTGTTTCATTAGGCCATTTAAATTTTAATTATCATCGTCTGGGAAGGAAATGCCACTCCATTCGTTCCTCAGGCTGGTGGTCTGCTAGACGGAGGACCGGAATCGAACCGAGGAGGGACCCAACAGAATATTAAATCATAAGATGGAAGAGAAGATGCAGTGACTTAAACACATGAAACAGTTAAAAACAGACTAGAAATTTTCAGGGTATTTTAGAGAACTTCCTAGCCCTTCAAAGTCATTGACCTAGGACTTATGGGCTCTGAATAAGAGGCAAAGGCCAGAAGTTGCTAGAAACCACCATCTTGACCTGTTAAGATAACCTAGCATTTTTCTCCTCCAACGTGGAACTTTCTCAGGGCCTCATGAAGGATGTGTTATTTACTCTTTGAAACCTCCCTTCCTTAAACCTTTCTAAATATTAGTTTGCAATGGGTGGGCACATTGTTTAACACTGAACAGGTAGCTGGTAAACTAAAACAAAATTTCAGAGGTTCTTATGCAGAAAAGATATTTAAAGAAACAGCTTTTGTGGACAGAGCCCATTCCCTGTCACCATAACTTTAACTCACCAGGTGCTGGGTTTCTGAGGCAACTATTGCTTTTCCTGACTGCAGCCATCTGCTTGTATATCCTCTTCTTTGTACAGGGCAGCGAGGAAGCCAAGAGAAGCGCGAAGAAGATCCGATTCTGGATGGGCAGTTGAACTCCATCCAACTCAGGTTTTAGTCTTATCCGGTGCATAGACTTGACTCTTTTTCACACAAAAGTCTTTCAGCAACTTTCAGTGCTTTCTGCAACTTTCATTTCAATGAGGTTTGGAAACTGCTTTCTTAGGATGGTCTAACTGAGGCAGTGTTTGCTCCGGGAGAAGAAGAGTAGGTGACACCATCAGGCCTTCTTGATGTAATGAATCTGAGAATTTCAGTGACCAATGACATATCCAAATACTGTTGGCCCTTGAACAACGCAAGGGTTAGGGACGTCAACCTTCCTCATGCAGGGGTTAGAGACGTCAACCTTCCGCACGGTCAAAAACCCATGTATAACTTTTGGCTCCCCCAAAACTTTACTAATAACCTGTTGTTGGCTGAATGCCTTATTGATAGCATCAACAGTTGATTAATACACATTTTGTATGTTCTGTGTATCATGTACTATGGTCTTACCATCAAGTAAGCTAGAGAAAAGGAAATGTTATTTGGAAAATGAGGAAGAGAAAATATATTTTCTATTTATTTAGTGAAGTGGGTCACCGTAAAGGTCTTCATCCTCATTACCTTCACACAGAGTAGGCTGAGAAGGAGGAGGGGTAGGTCTTACCGTCTCAGATGGCAGAGGCAGAAGAAGTGGAGGGGATGGAAGGGGAGGCAGAAAAGGAAGGCACACTCAGTGTAACTCTTATTGAAAGAGACGGATGTATAAATGGACCCACATGGTTCAAACCCATGCTGTTCTCGGGTCAGCTGTAATTGCTCAAGTAGCAATGCTGGAGGTGAGATTATCTGGAGGGGGAAGATTGTCAGTCTCTCCACCATCATTAGCTAACGCTTACCCAGTGCCTGAGTTTGCCATAGTTCTCTTCAAAGCATTGTGGTCTCACAGCATTGTTGTTTCTTACTCTGGTTGGCTAGAGCAGATGAAATGCTAAAGTAAAATTTTCTCTAAAGAATGCCTTTGTAAAACAGTCCTTCTGTTTAATTTCCATACTGTTTCTACCTAAGTTGAATAAATGTTATTTTTTTCCTGGAAGAAGCCAGAGAGCACACTCAAGCGATGGCTTGATGCAATCCTTTTCAAAATTTGAGAACTTTATGTGCATTGTACAGGGAATGAGTGTAGGAGTCCCAGCTCTTTCTACCCAGATGTAGGTTAGAATTCCAGAAAAATGCAACTTTCCAAGAATGCCAGTTCTTGGAAATACTTGCTTTTTAAGGCCACATTAGGAACTATGTGGAACTATTTAATGTGGAACTATTGAAATTTGCATTTCAAAGACACCTAATTGGTCCTTTATTCTTTTGAACTGTAGGTGGTCTTCTCTTTAAGTAGATTTTAGCATACTTAATTAAAAAAAAAAAATATATATATATATGACTTTGAAATTTTTTGCTTTATTAGATCTTTCTATAACGTGGCCAAAAAGTTATATAATAATGTATTAAGTGATGAAACTGTATCCTCAATCACATTATTTTTATAAGTCTGTATGATGTTAGACGATATTTAGTGAGGTATTAGGAAAAGGAATAATTTGGGGAAAATATACTTGAGTTGAATTGAGTTTTTAGCTTCACTATATTAATAACGATGTAATTCTGATTTTTTTCTCTTAAAGGTTGCTTTTACTTTAACCATTTAAATGTTGTTACACTAAATCTTTACAGGCATTGAAATGCTTTATTTTGTGATATGAATGATGTAGAACGACTACCAGACACTTGAGTCTGTAATTATTTAAGGTAGATTTCTCAACCTGTGCTGTTTATATTTGGGGCCAGATAAGTCTTTATTGTAGGGCGCTGTCCTGTGTATTGTAGTATGTCTAGCAGCGTTCATGACTTCTACCTACTAGGTGAGCAGTCCCTAACCTTTTTGGCATCAGGGACTGGCTTCATGGAAGACAATTTTTCACGGGGGGAGGGGAGTGGGAAATTGTGGTGGGGGAATCACCAGGCATCAGATTCTCATAAGAGTGTGCAACCTAGATCCCTCACATGTGCAGTTCACAATAGGGTTTGTGCTCCTATGAGAATCTAATGCTGCGTTGATCTGATAGGAGATGGAGCTCTGCTCCTCACCACCCATCTCCTGCTGTGTGGCCTGGCTCCTTACAGGCCATGGATCAGTACTGGTCTGCAGCCCGGGGGTTGGGGACCCCCATACTAGATGACAGAGTACATGCCTTCTTCCCCCTAGTTGTGACCCCTGAAAATGTCTCCAGACATTGTCAAGTGTTCCCTGGGAGGCAAAATGACCCCTGGTTGAGAGCCACCAATGTAAAGTCTACACTCTTTTTTCCCAATGATAGAAAGGCATTCATCTTAAAGAGGGAAAACAAGTTAGTGTGGGATGTAAAAAACATAACTGTGCATTTCCGACAGGAAACATTATACCGTAGATCAGTGTTCTAGGTTGAGTAAAATCCAAAATCAAAGGCCAGCTAAATAGTGAAATCTCATAGGAATCAATGAATTGTTCATTGCTTTTTACATCCAACATGGATGTCGATGAAGTATGATATGGATTATACCATCTGGAACAGACCACTTTTTGAATTTATGCCTAGTAAAGGAAACTGACATATCAGATTCAAAATGTTATTGACCTTGATGAATGTTTTCTGAGTATTTATAATATCCTTGAACTATGTAAGATAACCCAAGGTGGACTAGAAGCTTCTTGCTTAGGTCCTAATTTCTGTATTTTGATGCTTTGACATGAACAGATTTCTCCATCTGGTTTTCTCACTGTCGTGATCTTCCATGATGCCAAATTCTCTTGGTTTTCTGGCTGCATCTTTGTCGCATCTTTCTGCTTTCCTTCTCTTATGCCCCTCCATCTGACCTCCAGTTATTCCCCATGGGCTAGTGCTGATCCACTTTTGCTACCTTCCTTCTTCATGAACTCTCAGTCACTTTAAATCCAGGCCCACAATACTGTTCCCAATCCCCAAAAGCTGTAGAAACAGACTTTCTTTTTTGGTAATTCACTTGTTACCTGACCCAGTTGATGTGAAGCTTTTATAGTCATTATTTACCCCACCTAATGTGAATATGTGTACCTATCACTGCAAGATTAATAATGTACTGATCACAGACCACTGCCCAAATGCCATTGGTGGGGATGAGTAACGTGTGATATGTGTATTGTGGAAAAATTCAGAATTCTCATACATTTGGTTCTCCAAGCATTGGGTAAGGTACCACGATTACCCAATGCTTGAAGCATAACATCACAAATCAACAGCTCTTAATGATCTCTTCATTACTTTCCTTTCATATATCTCTGGCTGTTGATGGAGCTCTCTTTCAATGCTTAAAATAATTTATTTAAAATTAGGGCAATTCATTTTCCTTGCTTTCAGAGACAGAGTGTTCCTGATGCCCTTGTTGACACCGAGAGCGCCATGTTTAAAGCTTGAGGTTATCCTAACGTTTCATTTTTTTCTACTTGCCCAGTCCATTATTTTCTTCAGACTCCTAGATCTTCATGCCCGAGTTTCTTTTCATCTTCATTATCACTTCCAGTAATTTTAGCCTCAAGCTGCTACATCAGCCTCCATTTGCACATGGCCGTCATGTCTGTCGTTTTCTCTATCCATGGCGGCTCGGCCCAGGAACGAATGTTCTAGGCATTTCACAACTGCCTTGACATGGCCTCATCCTGGCCTTGTAACTACTGGGGCTTCTCTGTACCATTGAGACACACAAGCTTTTAATTTTTTTTTTAATGGATTAACTCTCCAAAGTGACAGTGCTCAGGCTCTTTAATGTACTGTATTTTTATGCCGTGCCCTGTTTCTTGGTCGACTCTCTCTCCCTAACTGCAGTGCTCCTTTTTGTAGCATCTGTCCCGTATTTCTTCAGATTTGTCTTCTCCAAAGAGCCTTCCCGTAGTGCAGGGAGTCACATGTTATTTCATTTATTTTTTGAGTCAAGATCTCACTCTGTTTCCCAGGCTAGAGTGTAGTGGCACAATCATGGCTTACCACTGCCTCGACCTCCTGGGCTCTTGTCTCAACTTCCTGAGCAGCTAGGATTAGGTGTGCACCACTATGCCTGGCTAATATTTTTAAAGATTTTTTTGTAGAGATGAGGTCTTGCTATATTGCCTAGGCTGGTCTCCAACTCCTGGGCTCAAGTGATGCACCTGCCTCGGCCTTCCAAAGTGCTGGGATTACAAGTGTGAGCCACTGTGCCTGGCCAAATTTTAGAGGAGGGTTGCCTTCCCAAAGACCTAGTGAAAATGCAAAATTCACCAACTTTAGACCTGATTTTCCTCTTAGGAAAATTATGTGAAATTGTGTGCATGAAATGACAGCCTTTTAATGTTTAATATCGTGATTTCAGATTCACATAAAATAAGGCCCTTCTGGAATGCTACCAAAAAGCTAATTTGACTTTGATGTTCCATCAGCACTTGGACTACAGCTTGTGGTGTTTTGTCATCCATTTACTCCAAGACTGATACTTCATTTACAGAGCACTCATCTCTCAGAACAGTGTATATATACAATTTGAGAGCCGCTTTTAATAATGATGTGATTTTTTAAAAAATGGTTTTCTCGTGGCGAGATTAAAGAATATTGGGAGATTTCCACCCAGTTGAAGAACTCTATCCAACTAGTGCAGATAACAGTTCATTGCCAACTTGGAGGGACTTTGATGGCATGCCCCAGGCTTTGACCCTGTGAGCATTTTCTAGACCCACACTTTGTCTTGCATGTTAGAATGTAAATGGTATGCTTATTGTCTTATTCAGCTTGGGCTGCAGTGATAGAATACCATAGGAGGGTAGCTTAAACAACACGCATGTATTTCTCATAGTTCTAGAGGATGGGAACTTCAAGATCAAGGTGCTGGCAGCTTCAATTCTTGTTCGGGCCCTCCTTTCTGGTTTGCAATTGGCTGCCTTCTTGCTGTGTTCTTACATGGCAGAGAGGAAACTCTGAGGACTCTTCCTTGTTTGATAAAGATGCTGATCCCATGATGGTGGCCCCTGCCCTCATGACCTTAACTAAACCTAATCTTCCCCAAAGGCCACATCTCCAAATATGAGAACTAGGGATTAGGGATTTAACATATAATTTTAGGGTGATACAAATATGCAGTCTACAGCACTGTCTTACCAGTGTACTAGTTAGTGGGACAATCCGATGATTGCGACACACTCAAGTTAGGAGTCAGACCTCACAGAGGCATATTAATATTTGTGACGTATGCTGCTAATATCAGTTGCTTGAATACTGGCCAAGGCAATAGCTTGACATCATGAATTAATGGAAAATAATGTGGATTCTGATAACCAGAATGAGCCAACAATGTGTTACACTTGTTAAAGCAAACACAGAACAGGGACACACGTGCAGCAAGGGATGTGGCTGTTGGAAGGTGGCAGTTTCACCAAGTTCCTCTAAGGGATTAGTCTGTTTGTTGTGTTGACTGCATGGACCCTCCTTCACTTTCTTACCATTGAATCTTGTTTGTGCCTTATTCTAACAAGTGTGTGTGTGTGTGTGTGTGTGTGGTGTGTATGCACACACACACGCATATATATATATGGGTATCAAAAAATGCATACACATTTTAAGTATGACGTTTGCTCAAAAGATCGCGTTAATCAAACGAATACTAGCATCACCATGCTACAGATAGGACAGTCAAAGTAAATGACAGAAGCACGGTTGAGTGGATATCATACTATACATTGCTACCATAATTTAATTCAACCTTGAAAAGCAATATATGGATAACATCTTAAAATGTGTATACATTTTTGTGCACCCCCTGTGTGTATTTTTTTTTTTATGACTCTTTTGCACTAATCGTCTTTTTAGTTGCTTGAGAATAAGAACTGTCTGTTCATCTCTCCTGTCTCCAGCTCTGGCAGAGTACTTGGTATTTAATACCCTCTTAATCAGCAATTGCTGAATTGCCTCAGTGACCCATTTCCAGGGGAATGTTGGCAAGCCAATGGACCTCTAGAAGAGGGGAAGGGGACAGGTAGATTGCTGAGACTTTTTGAATCCAGATGACATAAGGTAACATAAGGAGTAGTTGAAGAAACGGGGATTGCTTAGCTGGAAAATAATTGTCTTTGTGAAATATGCTATGGTTTTTAGAACACAGAGCATGGGATACAGAAAGGAGATGAAACAGTGGCTAAGAATTAGCACAGTGTCACCTTGGGCAAGTCTTGGGGTATCCATTTGTAAAATGGGACAGAACATAGTGATCCATGCTTGGCGAGGTGCTGGTCCCAAGTGTTTTGTTAGTGGCATCACTTTCTTTATTCCTTTGCCTATACTTTCTGCTTCTCCTCTCTTTCTCTCTGCCCCACTCCTCTCCAGTCTTCCAGTGGAGGATTTTCTGTTTTGTAGACAAGAAAGGTGAGGTGAGAAGAGTTACACGATTTATTGGAGATTTCTTTAAAAAATGTGAAAGAAGGAACTGTAATCTAGGAATTGGTCCATTATTCTTTTGGGGAACAGTATGGCCATCTTCAAGCATTTGAAAAGGCACCATGTAGAATATGGAGGTATTGCTTTGGAGGGCAGAGCTAATGAGTGGCTGTTACCCATTTAGAGTGTAGTGGCTGGTGCAGTCAGAGCTACTAACCACTGGAGCTACTGTTAGAATCAGGCGTTCTTGGTTGTTAGGAAAGTGTTCATGTAGTAAAGTGTGCAGGTTAGGAAATACCCTGTGTGAGAGTATTTCACCACTGGGAGAAAGAATATATTAGATGCCTCTGTGCCCTTTCTAAATTTAAAATTCTATTAATTCTTATCAGTTCTGAAATTAAAATCATGCTATCTCTCCTTCCCTGGCATCTGGAATGGCACCGTGCAGATCATAAGAAGATCACAAATCATTGGATTGATATAATTTTACCACTGAAACAAAAACCAAGGTCTTTTTATATTCTGTCAGGGAAAACAAGTTTTTCTGCTGTTAAAATAAGTGGAACGAGAGTTCTCAGGAGTGATCAGGATGGCACACAGCAGCAGAGAAAGAAGAACTTGAGTGCAGTCAGAGCTTTCTCAGGAATTCAGCAAATGACCAGTTGTATTAATTCTCAAGTTATTTGAGAATTCACTGGTCAGCAGATTTCAGGAACTGGTTTTGTTCATCAGGAAGACTGGTGAAACAAAGGTGATGCTTAAAAATAAGGTCCATGATAATTGTGAATGTGCCCATAAAACCCTGGTGTCAGCTGCACCTAGTTCAAGGAGACAGGAGAAATAGGACATCTTTTACATTATTAGCACACTGAGCAGGCAACCTCGCCTCATTTGGCATGTCTTTGCATAAATGCCTAGACATAATTTTTCATGGTTAAACATTTTTTAATGCATTGATTTTTCTTCTTTTTACTCATAAGGGAAAGAAAGTCATAAAAAGTGTGTGATGAGTGTAAGAAACACAAGGTCTATTGAAGGAGGTATCAAGATGGCAACACAAGCATTTCTGTAGTGCCTACCCTGTGGCTAGGCTATTATACATACAATCTCATTTAATTCTTGTTCATTCCATGCGCATTTTATTGGCACAGATTTGAGACTCATAGTTTAAATAACTCCCCAAAGCTCTGCAGTGAAGAAGTAACCATCTATCTTAAGGGACAGATGGTAAAGAGAAATTTTTCAAAGATGTGATTCGTTTACTTGTCTTTGTGAAATTGTTGGGCAGCCATAAATCACAAGGCAGCTGGTGGCTATGACACATGCTTGGTTTCCCAAAATACTCAGATGTAGCTTATATGCGATACCTATATTGTATTGGTTTCGTCTTCATTCATACTTCCCTTCATTCTGTGCTCACATCCATTACACTCTGCATGACAAAAGTGTGTTTGTTATTCAGAAAGTCGTGGTAATCATGTATCAGAACTCACAGAAACGAGCCTGGCAGATACATCTGCTTGTTTTGTTAAGGTGTTAAGCCTATAGGATTCTGCTCGTGATCAGGAAGGAATTTAATACCTTGCCGATGATTCTAAAAATACCCTTCCCTTTCAAGAACCTGTCTATTTTTTGGACACACACATTTTTGATGCTTTCCCTCATGGGAATCTAAAAATGTATTTGCCATCCTGCTACAGAAAGGTGCCACGGTCAGGGGGTGATGTGGTATACTCTAAAGATTAGGGTTTTTTTTTTCCCTTAGACATTTAAAAATAAAATATTTGTACCACTTCACTGGCAGGGATAAGAATAGAGTTACCTTCTGTGCCTAATGTTGCCTTTACAGTTGCTTTGTTTCATAGTTTTATAAAGTGGGCTTTCTGGTTTCCTTGGAAACCCAATTGTCGACATTGGTTGCTAAGGAACAGCCTTTGCTGTACAAGGCATAAGGAGAGGCAGGTCTGCCACCGAGTGACTTCATTCTTGGCAGTGACAGGCAGTGGGAATCTTAGGACTCGCTCCAGGGAGGTCTCCATCTTGATTTTCAGCCTGAAGAATTCCTTTGGTTTTTCCTGATCTTAATTCTCCTGACAGTTACCAAAGTTAGAGGTGCCTCTGGGAACTGAAACTTGTGTAGCATTTCAGAGCATCCAAGTTCTTATCTCTGTTTCATCAGTCACTTGATGTCAGTGATCTTTTCAACAATATAGAATCTGGCCGGTGGTTCACACCTGGAATCTCAGCACTTTGGGAAACTGAGGCGAGAGGATGGCTTGAGGCCAGGAGTTCAAAACCAGCCTGGGCAACAAAGTGAGACCTCGTCTCTACAAAACATCAAATAATTAGCAGGGCATGGTGGCACACACCTGTAACCCTAGCTACTTGAGGGCCTGAGGTGGAAGGATTACCTGAGCCCAGGAGGTCAAGGCTACAGTGAGCCATGATCTTGCCACTGAAACGCCAGCCTGGGTGACAGAGTGAGACTCCTGCTCAAAAAAAAAAAAAAAAATTGAGAGAGAGAATCTATTGCTGCAGTGACAAGATTCCAAATGATCTGTGTTGTCTTCTTTCTTAAATCAGCAGAGGGCAATAATGGCAGGAAGCTAACAGACATTTATATTTGCAAATCAGTGTGGTAGCATGACACTGCTGTTGATCTTTCAGTTTGAAGAATTAGAGATGACAGTACAATGTAACTATTCCACAACCAAATGGTCATCCAGTTAAAACAATAGACAGAAAACTGTAACCAGCCTTTCCTATATTCAGATATTGTTGTTTCCTATATTCAGATATTGTTGTTTCCTATATTCAGGTATTATTGTTTCCTATATTCAGATATTGTTGTTCTTACTGAAACGTACTCCTAACTTGGGCAATACAGATTTTTTGACTAAATCTTTATAAGCTATTTCAGGCATAGTTATTGAGATGCAGACCTGTCTGTCATAAAAGTCAGTGTGCCTGTCTATTTCATGGATGTGTGTTGCACAAGGAAGTCAGTGATGTGCTGACCTTCAAACCTTTGAGGTCAGAGGTAGCAAAGTCTTTATTTTCAAAATCAGTTCTAAGGACAAGTGTGGGCTTCATTTCCACGGCTCAGGTGTGAGCCAGACAGAGCCATCCAGGTGGAGGATTGATTTATGTTACGGCGGGTGGTGATGGAATTAAACCCTGACTGAGCACCGAATCTCAACCTTGTTTTAGGTGCTATCTGAAACAGATGCTATTTTCAGATGCTATCACCTGAAAATTCCTCATATTGCATGAATTGTCTGTTGGATGTCTTCAAATACCAGCATTTGCAGGTAGTTTATTTTTGTAAACCCACATAGGTAAGGGAGACTCTTGTTCCTCTTAGGGCAAGTTAGTAACCCTTTCAAACCTCATGTTCATTATCTACAGAACTGGTCAAAAAATAATACCTCATATGGTTGTCATAGGTCTGAGATAGCAGATGTAAAATGTTTAGCTAAGTGTTTAAACATTAAGAGACCCTTAAAAATAGTATCCGTTTTCCAGAAAAGGCAAATTTATGATAACAGATAGGAGGGCTGGAGGTAGGAACAGAGGATGACTGCAAACAGGCATGAGGAATCTTTCTGGGATAATGAAAATGTTCTAAAACTGAATTGTGGTGATGGTTGCCCACTGTATATATTTACTAAAAATGACCGAATTGTACAATTAAGATTGGGTGAATTTTATGGCATGTAAATTATACCTCAGAGCTGTTTTTAAAAATAATTGCTATAAGTAGTAAAGGAATTAAAGTTTGCTTCTCATAGGTTATTTTGGATAGGCTAGTAATATAGAAGATGCTGTTTAAGGCAGGATATCCCAGAGTCCATGCAATGCTGAGAGAGAGTGCATTATAATGAGATCTTCTTGTATATGTATAAACTGTAACACAACAGAAAACAATTATTCTTTGTGATTGCTTTTTTTTTTTTTTTTTTGAGTTGGAGTCTCACTCTGTCGCCCAGACTGGAGTGCAGTGGCCGCTCCCGGCCACCGCAGCCTTGACCTGCTGGGCTCCGGCGATCCTTCCGCCTCAACCTTCCAAGTAGCCGGAATCACAGGCATGCGCTACCACGCCCGGCTGATTTTTTGATTTATTGTACAGATGAGGTGTCTCGAACCCGCGGGCTCAGGCAATCCACTCACCTCAGCCTCCCAAGGCATGGGATTACAGGCTGAGCCACCAAGCCCGGCTTGTGATTGCTTTATATTAGACAATTTCCAGTTCTGTAGAAACCTTCAACTTTCATGGCTTGTGAGAGCAGCAAAATATTTACTGTGTTTTTGTAGCTGATTTGGATTAAACCCTTTAAAAGAAGTTAGAACTGCTGATTGCAGAGTGTATCTCTGAGATTCTACTTTTGAGACTCATCTTCCTCTGGCTGGGCTGTTATCTATTCAATTACACAGCATTATTGAGCACCTAATACATGCCGGTGGTTTTCTAGATGCTGGGGAAGGCCTGTGAAGAAGAGACGAGTTCAGTTATAGAAGTGGTAAGTGTGAGATCTTGTGTTAGTCATTCAAGTGGAGGTGCTGCGCAGATAGTTGGATACAAGTCGGAAATTCAGGAGAGGGGTCTGGCCTGAAGATGTAAATTAGGAAGACACTGGCATAGAGATAATATTTAAAGCCATAAAGCTGAACGAGCTCACCAAGGAAATGAGTGTGATTAGAGAAGTGTTCCAAAGACAGACCTTGGGTTGCTCCAAGATTAAGAGATTGGAGAGAAGAAATGGCCCCTACATAGAAGACTGAGACAGTGACTAGTTAGGGAGTGGTAAAATCCACAGAAAGGGGCAGCCTGGAAGCCAAATATATGCAGGAGGACAGAAGGACACCTGGGTGTGTATTGCTGATGGCTCAGATAAGATGATCCCTGAAAACTGATAATCGAGTAGAATAACCAGAAGATCATTGACTATCTGGACAGGAGCAGTTTTGGTGGAAAGGAGCCAAACAAAGCCTGATGTGGGTGAGGGGGTGGGTTTAAGAAAAAATGAGGGCAGAAATCAGAACAGCATAGACAAATCTTCCAAGAAGTAGTGGAGAGGAAGCTGGTGAAGGAGGAATGGCAAGGATGGTTTCATTCTGATCTTTGTATCTTTAAACATTGAGAATTTGGTCTATGTGGACCAATTTAGATTTCAATTTCTTGGGTGTGCCTCTCTTGATCAGCACATGTTCACGGGTATTTTTCCAGTTTCTGTTTGCAAGCTGTCAGTTTCTACAACAGAATTCAAGTTAATGCTGTATATGAATGAATTAATGTAAATTTTTCTCCACAACCAAAAAACAGTCTAAGTGGTGAGGACCATGCATTTTATGTCATTCAGACTGAGGTGTGAGTCTCTCTTGGGTTCCTTCTGCATGAGCTGTGCAAATTCTTTGGCCTTTTGTCGCCTTGGTTTCCTCATCTTTAAAATTTTGATGGTAGCATTCTTGCATTTTAGAGTTGTTTTGAGAGCTAAATGAAGTAATGCAATTAAAGTGCTTCATCTAGCATCTAACACCCATATAAAACTTCCTAGTATGGATTAGCTGTTTCTATATCTATTAATTGATATTTTGATATGAAGTAACATAGGTTCAAAAAGAACATAGCATTTGAAATCAGCCATGCTTGCGTTTCCACCCCCATCCCATCTCCCGCTCTCTGTACGTGTTACTTAAAATTGCTGAATTTGTTTCCTCACCTCTGAAATGGAGATAATAATACTTAACAGAAAGAGGATTAAATGAGATATTTATAAAACCACATTGTTTGTTATAAACTGCCATACTGATACTAATTTCATTTTTTTAAAATGACGTTGCTTTTTAAATAGATTACATTTCTCCCATTCGATGTACACACTAAGAAAGGAGAAGTCTTAATATACTTTTGCAGTTTTAATTTCAATGGAAATTTGGGTGCCATATAGAACAAAGCACACCAGTAGCAATGTAAGAAGACGTGTTAACATTATTTGGGGTAAAAAAATGTTAAGTGTTAACATGCTGAGAGTAGAAGAATAGAAATGTGCACCTTATTGCCCAGAGATGCAATTATATTAAAATTTTTTTCCTATAGACTGGCTCATCTCACTACAAATAAACTAGCTTGCTTGAGGTCAAGCAAGTGTCTTTTATCTTTTTGCCAGATAACTGTCTCTAAATGCAACTTCAACCATGCCTCTTAGGTCTCTTTATAAAGATGGAGGAACTGACATATAATAGCTGGTAAAAATCAAAAGTGAAGGAGGATGAGGTCGGCCAATCATCGAAGAAACCTTCCAAGGAGGAATAACCTAGTGGGGAAAAAAATGAAGTTAGTGTGCCCTTGTTTGATAAAAATCTAACCTGACCTTCTGCAGATTCTCCCACCCAAAACTAAGGTGACTTGGATCCCTTCTGAGCCCTCTTGGATGTCCTTGAAGGGTATAGAACAGCAAACAGCTAATGTGACTACTAGTTTACATTTATAGAGTGCTCAGGCCATTACTAAATACTTCCGTGGGTTGCGTTACCCCAGGATTCTCAGAACCTCCAGCGAGATAAGTTTTAACACTAGTTTTGTGGCCACCTTAAAAATAAATAGACGGTTTCCTTAGAAGATTGTTATTGCCTATGGGTGAGAACTGAGACTGCAGCCACTGTAGGAAGTTGCTGGACTAAGGATATTTTTTTTCCCACCCTTTCAGACATTATACAACCCAAATCATGGTCACATTCTGAGCTTCCATGGGCACTTGAGCATTTTACTTTTTTAGGTAACATGAGCGGTTTGAATTAAAATTCACTTCTAACCTCACTGTCTTTTCACCAGATATAAAGTTGGCCCTCAAAGAATCAAGTGTTGACTAGCTGATTGCAGCAAAGAAAGGCATCAGTTGTAGCACATGTGATCATTAGAATTCATTTCCACTGCTGATGGAGTCCATTGCTTTGTAGTTATTTTAAAGGAATACCACCAAATGCTGTCACTTAAAATGTTTAGGTTATGTGCATTGCAGATCACACCCCTAATGAACTGAATGCCATCACTGCTCAGAGAGTGTAGAGGCATTTGGTCTTTCCAAAGCAACATAAAAATAAGGTTTGGTGACAGCCTGAGTGAAGGCAAAGACCAAGGTGGGAAGAGGTGAGGGGTTAGGGGACAGATGGATGGGCCTGTCTTTTGGAGAGGAGTCCAATTTGATGGGTAAAGAGGATGGGAAGGGAAGGTACCACCAGCACGGGGACATAAAGCAGAAGTCATTTCCTATCCTTTTTTTTGAGTTGGAGTTTAAGTCAGTCGCCCAGACTAGAGTGCAGTGGCCACTCCCGGCCACTGCAGCCTCGACCTGCTGGGCTCCGCGATCCTTCCGACTCAGCCTTCCAAGCAGCTGGAACTTCAGGTGCGTGCTATCCCGCCCGGCTAATTTTTTAAAATTTATTGTAGAGACGAGGTCTTGCCAAGTTGCCCAGGCGGGTCTCGAACCTGCGGGCTCAGGCAATTCACTCACCTCGGCCTCCCAAGGTGCGGATTACAGGCTGAGCCACCGAGCCCAGCCTTTCGTTTTTTTTTTTTTTGAGTTGGTCTTACTCAGTTGTCCAGGCTAGAGTGCAGTGGCATGACCACAGCTCACCGCAGCCTCGACCTCCTGGACTCAGTGATCCTTCTGCCTTGGCCCTCCAAATAGCCGAGGCTACACCATGCCTGGCTAATTTTTTGATTTTTTTTTTTAAGAGACAAGGTCTTGCTATGTTGTCCAGGCTGATCTCAAACTCTTGGGCTCAAGTAATTCTCCCACCTTGGTCCCCCAAAGTGTTGGTATTACAGGCGTGAGCCACTTCACCCAGCCATTTCCTGTCAACTTTCTTAGACACTGGATGTTGCCTTATGAGCAAGCTTGGTTACTTTCACGTGGCCTCAGGGTAATAAACAAAATCCACTATAACAAGCTAAGGAGTGTTCCCACTGAAGAAAGAACCATGAATAATGATGTGTTCTTGGTTTCTTCATTTCTTGTCTTTATTTCTTTACTTGTTGGCAGAGTTATTTAGCTTAATTTAAACTTAATCTTACTTGGATTCAGAAAGAGGATTGTGTTTTAAAAGAATCAAGATCCCTGGCAGCTTTTCCCCTGCAGCTTAATAGAGTTCAAAATAATATTTTCCAACCATTATTTTCTAGATTCTACTTTCCCAACAAAGCATAGTGCTTAGTTTCTTTTCTCTACCCATCCACCAGTGCTCAGTCCTACAGTATTTCGGTTTCTTCTTCTGACGCCTGGAAATTGATGCTAGGTATCTCATGGAGTTATTAAGGAGATTAAACTGCTCTAATGTAATGTGGAAACTGTGTGCAATGAAAGATGCTTTCTACTGGGCCAGAAGGATATTATATTGTTAATTGTAAGACTGTGACTTTTGTCTGAATATTGAATTTGGAAATAGTATTGTACACATTATTATTTTTTCCTTGGTCTTGGCGTACCTTCACAGTATCCTGGAGCTTTTAGTTCATCTGAGCCAGTTCAGTGTGTTTTGTGGCACCCATCACTCCTGCTTTTGGAAAGAGGATTTGAGATGACCTCTGTTGAAACTAGTGACATGAATTATGAATTTTTCCCCCTGCATCTCCTTAAAGTGTTCCAGAAGTTTATTGTGGAAAACACATTTAATTTGAGTTATTGTGTCTTAGACCCCATTGGGTCTTAGGTCATGAGAAGTGTTTTTAAAGCTATCTTTGTTGGTCAAGTTAACTAGTTATTAAATATAGAATTTTGGGGAAAGAATTATGAAATTTTGGGGGGGGGGAAAGATTGTGCTCTACCAAGATTCAGCCAAAGAAGAAGCTTAAGAGTAGTTGTGTTTTGTTTTTGATCTAAGGATTTAATTTTTGGCTTGTAAAAGCTGTATTATACAAGTTTTACATAGAAGTTATTCAAGGCTGAGTTTAAGATTTATTTAGAGAGGCTTGTATTCACTGAATACCAAGCAGTTCTTTTTATTGTGGCTTTGTGTTAAGAGTTAAGGATTGATTTACATGGCTTCTTATTTATAGCTTGAGACCAAGACAGTGTAGCCAGCCAAAACTATGTACAGTGTCAAATGCATTTTAACTAGACACAGAGAAATTTATCTTTGTTGCCCAGCATGAAGTCAGCCAGGTCATTTACTGCCAGAATAATGGGAACAGTATGACTTTACAGGCTTAGCAAATTTGGCTGCATTTTTTTTTAACCATAAATTTTCAGGAATCATAGTATTAAAAATGCTAGAATTCAGAGATGGCATTGTGGATTTTTAAAATGTTCATCAATTTGGTTATATTCCATGATTATATTCTCCTCAGTACGTTTATTTCTTCTTTCTGTACTTTAAAAGTATGAGCACTGTTATACAAGATCTGACAAATAAGTTAGTGAACTCATCCTAGAGAAAGTGCTACATGTCCCACTACTGAATATCACTATGGTCCCCTTCAAGGTACTCCCCTTGGGAAGTTATACACCAATGCCAGCGCTTAGTTTACTCATCCAAGCAAATTTGGAATTCTTTTTCTGGAATGGTCATCGGGGCTTTTGTCGTGAGAACGTAAGAGTTTGAATTAGAGCAAAGAACAAACATTAAATTTCTTGTTAAACTTGGCAAGAGTGGAAGTGGAATCAGGGACATGTTAGTCCAAGTTTATGGGATAATGTCATGAAAGAAAACAGCAGTGTACAAATGAATTAAATGTTTTTCTGGGAGGAGAAAAAGTGTTACTGATGAAGAGATGTCAGGACGGCCAGTAACGAGCAGAACTGATGAAAACATTGCAAAAATTCATCGAATTGTGTATCAAAATCGTTGGTTGACTGTGAGAAACATAGCAGACCCAATAAAAATCCATAGTGAAACAGTTAGGAAAATCTTAACTGAAAATCTTGGCTTGAGAAAGGTGTGTGTAAAAATGGTCCTGAAGAGGCTCCTGCATCACAACAATGCACCAGCTCACACAGCACTGTCTGTGAGGGAGTTTTTAGCCAGCAAACAAATAACTGTATTGGAACACCCTCCCTACTCGCCTGATCTGGCCCCCAGTTTAAGTTTTTTTTTCTTTACCCAGAGATAGAGGAAAATATTGAAAGGAAGACATTTTGGTGACATTTTAAAACTCTTTTCTTTACCCAAAAATAAAGGAAATGTTGAAAGGAAGACATTTTGGTGACATTCAGGACATCAAGGGTAATATGACGATAGCTCTGATGGCCATTCCAGAAAAAGAGTTCCAAAACTGCTTTGGCAGGGGGACTAGGTGCTGGTGTCAGCGCGTAACTTCCCAAGGGCAGTACTTCCAAGGTGACTGCAGTGAGTTGCAGGGAGGAGAGACATGGTGCTTTTGCTAGGACAAGTTTGTGAACTTAATTGTCAGACCTCCTATATGCAGCTAGTTCTTTTCTGCTGCTTAATATTTAGAGTGGTAACTTTTTGTTTGCCATCTAAAGCAGATGTCCCCATAAAACACCTGGATAAAGTCAAATGTGTTTTCTTTGGGGGCAGTGGATGCCTTTCGTTTGGGATAGTAAATTTGGAGGGGGTAGCAGGAAATGTTCCGGGTTGTGTCATCTCCCAGGACAGAAGGGACAGCATTGGAGAAGCAGATTAGAAACATGGCGGAAAGACAGAGCCCTGGTGTTTTGGTGACATTATAACAACTTCAGGGAGGTAGAGCTGAGCTTTGATACCAAGACTCACACTCCTCAAGGCTGTTTAATGCCTTTTTTTTTGAGTTGGAGTCTCACTCTGTCTCTCAGGCTGGAGTGCAATGGTACATTCACGGCCACCGCAGCCTCAACCCGCTAGGTTCAGGCAACCCTTCTGCTTCAGCCTTCCAAGTAGCTGGAACTACAGGCATGCACCACCATGCCCGGCTAATTTTTTAATTTATTGAAGAGACAAGGTCTCACCATGCTACCCAGGCTGGTCTCAAACGCATGAGCTCAGGCAGTCCTCTCACCACTGCCTCCTAAAATGCTGGAATTACAGGCATGAACCACTGAGCCTGGCTGTTTAATGCCTTAATAGCTGAGTTATGATGCAAAAGAAAAGAACAGAAATCTGTTGTTAGCATAGATTGTTTCCAGAGCTCTCCCTCTGTGGTGTATGTACCTGATTTATTTGGATCATGCTAAGTTCATTACAGCACCTTTAAGTGAAAGAAAACTAGAGAGACGAATGTGCTGGTGTTTACTTCAAACATCATCCTGTTTCTTATGGTGACAAGATCTTTTTGGGAAAGTGGTGTCAGTTAAACTCATTTTATAGCCTAGGAAAGTCGTGTTGTTCCCAATATCTGACTAGGAAGCTGTATTCCATGAATTCTAATAGTCCAGGGCCATGCTGTTCTGGACAGCCCTCGTGGGATGATGTCTGACTTAGGTGGGGAGGCTCTGGGTTGATTTCTAGCCTCCCCCCTTCCTTGCTGTCTTTATTTTTTTTCTTTAGATTGGAAAATATAGTCTATTTAGGCAGCAAATTAGAGAGAGAGAGAGAGAGAGAGAGAGAGAGAGAGAAAGATTCACCTCTCCAAGGTAGGGGAGGGGACCAAAGCTTAGGAAACATGACAGCGGCCATAACTCAAAGAGCACATGACCTGGCCAGTGCTTCATGAAACAATGGCCTCTTGCTGTCTTAACATGGGAGGTGACTTGATCTTGCTATAACCCTCAGGTGTCTGATCTTGCTAGGAATGTTATATGCTCAACGCACTTCATGAAGTTATTTGAGGTGCAGATGACACCATGTCCTGTGATTTTGCAGCTCTTAGCAAATTATAAAGTGGTGTTTATAAATGAGCGATGATGAAATTGTTGTTTGATATCTGAGATTTGGATATTTTTATTTTTATTTTTTCCCCCGGCAAAAATAGCACTTGGCACAAAGAGGAGAAGGAAGGCCAGCCATAATTGTACACCTGAGAGCTTTACCATTGCTATTGCATTTTGACATATTTTTATGTAGATGAGTTAGGATGTGTGTCGATGTCCTACTGTATGTTCAATTTGGTGTCTTCTGTTCTTTTGCCGTAATGACATAAGTAATTTTCCATTTTACAATGTAATTTCAGTTGTTGCAATTATAATATTCAGTTGTTGGCTCTTTAAATTTCTGCAGTGTATCAAGTTAGCTAGATGAGTCTTTACTCATCATTTTAAGTCTTATAGTTGGGTTCTCAGAAGCTCAGGGGCCTTGGGTCGCCACGTCAGTCTTTGAAGAGCTGTTTGCCTGAACCATTCCGGTTTTCCATTCAATCTGATGTGGGAGGAATGACCTAAATTCCAAGTTTAGGAATTTCCACTTGCTGACATGTACTGAGTTCTTATTGTGTACTTGTCACATGATGAACATCATGTCTCATGTCTCATTTACTCTTCACAACAGCCCTAGAAGATGGGTGCTGTTATTTTCCCATTTTATTTTATTTTATTTTTTTGAGTTGGAGTCTTACTCCATTGCCCAGACTGGAGGGCAGTGGCACGCTCATGGCCACCCCAGCATCTACTTGCTGGGTGGACTCCAAGAATCCTTACTCCTCAGCCTTCCAAGTAGCCAGATCTACAGGCATGCGCTACCATGCCCAGCTAACTTTTTGATTTATTGTAGACATGAGGTCAATCCAAGTTACCCAGGCTGTTCTTGAACCCGTGGGCTCAGGTAATACCCTCACCTCAGCCTCCCAAAGTGCTGGGATTACAGGCTTGAGCCACCACGCCTGGCCATTTTTCTCATTTTATAGATGAGCCGATTGAGGCGCACGTAGGGTTTAAGTAATTTAATTACGATAAAATACTAGGTGGTAGAGGTGGGATCTAAACTCAGATAATTTCTCTGAGAAATCCTAGGCATTAGATGGTTCAGGTAGCTGTGAAACGTATTCATTAGCCTGCCACATTTTGTATATTTTCTTCAACTATTCTTACATACCTGTGGTCTGTTTGAAGTCAGGAATTTCAGAGAAAGTATTTTTACAGAAAAGTGTTTGGTGAACATTTCCAGCACTAGTTATGAGTCTGGATGAATCCTTAGTGCCATTGCCTTTTGTTATTTAATCATGTTTGAGAAAGGGTGGTGATGCAGTCAAAGTAATGATATTGCAACCGATTTTTACTTTATTATAAAATCCCGATGACAGGAGATAGGTACTATCATTGTGGAATAAATATGAATATTTTACACAAAACTTTCAAGTTTCTTTTTTTTATTCAATAGACCCTGTGATTCCTTGTAGAGAATAAAGATAAAATGAAATTCCTCTTTTCCTTCTTTTTTCCTGTCTTCTTATAGACTGAAGTCAGTTGGACTTTTGCCTTATCTGCAGCAAAATGGCTTTCGCGTTGAGCAAGATCAAATTGAAAATTATCACTTCCTTATGCATATTTCCTTCTGGCCACTTGGTCTACTATTCAGTGATGCTTAGAGCTTTGTGAATTCTCAGATTAGTGGATGCTTCATTTTACCTTATTTGTTAAATCCAGTGAATGCCTCTAATCAGAGTCTTGTTCATAGCAAGAACATGATGTACGAATAGCATTCATCAAATACTGTGGGACTCTTCCCAGTGTTCCCTTGCTTTTATTGTGAGAACTGTTTATCATACCTTTATTACTTCTCATCTTACTTGATTATTGTAGATTGCTCATAGTTGTCAAAGTACCAAAACCTAGCTGCAGGTCATGTTTTGAAAATAAAATAATCTCACTGGGTGTGGTGTCTCATACCTGTAATCCTGGCAATATAGGAGGCTGAAGCGGGAGGATTGCTTGACCTGAGGAGGTTGGAGACCAGCCTAGGCAACATGGTAAGACCTTGCCTCTACAAAAATAAAAAAAAAATTAGCTGGGCATGGTGTTGTGTGCCTATAGTCCAGCTACTCAGGAGGTTGCCTGAGCCCAGGAATTTAAGGTTGCGGTGAGCCATGACCATGTTACTCCAGCCTGGGTGACAGAGTGAGACTCTGGCTCAAAAGAAAGGTAATAATCTGTTCAATAGATTTGTGAAAGTTTTTGAGGAGATTTCTCATAACAACCCAATTCATCATTAATTTATTCATGCAATAAATATTTATTGCCTGCATTCTGGTTGCCAAACTGAGTACTAGGAACTGAGTATGTGTATGCTAATGAGTAAAGCTGTTATTTGAAAGGCTTTTAAGAAGGTTGAATTCCTAACTAGCTACTATGAAAAATATACCAGCTGTTATTGTCCAGTAAGAGAGCAGTTCTGTTCAGCTCTTTTCACATTTTCTTCAAAAGGGATACTGACAGTCTTTCCTCAGTATCCCTTTTGAAAGAAACAAATTCCCCTATTCTGACTATTTCCCTAATTACCATCTAGCAAGGGGATGAGTACTCCAGCCCTTCTGAAATAACGGTCACACTTTTATTCTTTTTTTTTGAGTTGGAGTCTCACTCCTTCACCCAGGCTGGAGTGCAGTGTCACGCACTCTCACGGTCACCCCAGTGTTGACCTGCTAGGCTCCGGCAATCCTTCCACTTCAGCCTTCCAAGTAGCTGGAACTACAGGCATGCACTACCATGCCCAGCTATTTTTTATTTTATTGTGGAGATGAGGTCTCGCCAAGTTGCCCGGGCTTGTCTCAAACCCATGGGCTCAGGCAATCCACTCACCTCAGCCTCCCAAAGTGCTGGGATTACTGGCTGAGCCACCAAGCCCAGCAACATTTGTATTCTTCTTAGGCCTCCCTTTCCCAAGTGACTGTTGCCACACTTTCTCTCCAAGAGTCATAGGGCCTTGAAGTTACTGAGAAGCAGAGCAACGGTGTGTATTCTTTTCCTCATATATTTGGAAAATGATTAGAGTCTAACTGAAGTTATAATCTAGTGACCTGGGTTCCTTATGAGGCAGAAAAGTCATTTAGAGGAAAGAAGTTTCCAGATTCCCTCTGGTTCTGCACTCCTGTCTCTTTTTTACTCCTTGTATTGTCCATGGGACTCCAGGTTGCGAGGGTGGGGGAAAAGCTACTGGACCTCCAGCTTGAGAAGTGGCCATCTAGAATTTTCCCAGGTGTCTAGGAGTCACATTCAAAGTCACGTATAGTATCCTGTTGCCACTGGAGGAGCTTTCTGCTGAAAGTTAATAATTTTTATCATAGCTTAGGTGTTGAAAATCATGATCAATATCAAAATCATTTTGTTTCCACATGCACGTGGTGCAGTTTTGGCTCAGGCAAGTTGAATTAAACAGACATGTGTCCTATTCTCATGGAACCACTGGCAGTGTGTTACAGACAAGCAACCAAAGGACATCAGATACAGATATCAGCAAACAAGTTCACAAAGACCTGGCATTATTTGTGGTCATCTGAGGAAACGGGCTTATTAAGTTTACAGATGACAGTTGGGTCAGGATTATTGACCTTTTGACATTAGGAGACTTCACGATGACCTGGACTTATTGTCAAATGGGAATATAAAATTGGAATGACGGCTTATGTATTCCACATTTATTTAAGGCAGATCAAGTCTAGTCTGCAGGAAGTTTCCACAATGATTCCTGTCTGTGGTCAGTTCTCTGTTGCTTTTTTAATCTGCACCTGAGAGTTTGCATTCATTAATCAGTATCAAATCATCATCCCAATTGCTATGACTTGGGAGTCTTGATCTGTCAGGCAGGTACTTTATGTAATTATCACTAATTCTCCCAAAAGCTCTGTTGCAAGGTGATATTATCCCCATCTTAAGGATCAACCAACAAGCTTAACTTGCAAGGGGGAATACTAAGTGATTAGCTGAGATTCAAACCAGACACCAGCCAGGCCCAGTACCCGTGACCTGCTCCATCTAGCATAGACAGGGCTTCCTTGTGCTGCTGTGGCTTGTTTTCTACTTGTTTTGTGTTTGATTGGGAACCTTGGTTGTTCACCTGGGCTGTTGAGAGGTGACTCGTGTATTTAATCAATTAACAATGATTTATTGGGTTCTCAGCACTGGAGTAGAGCAGTAACAAAGACCCTGCCCCCATGATGTATATTCCAGTGGCTACCAAGCAACATCCATCAGGCCTTAGGGGGGCTTGGACGAAGGGAGAGGGCTTAGGGGTGTCTGATTCTTTATATGTAAGTCATTGATGAGTGAAGCTCAAAATCAATTCTGCAAAACCCTGAGCTTCTCAGAATTAAATGCAGTGTTTCTTAAACATCAAAGCTACTGTGTAAATGAATGTGGGTGTTCCTATTTATAAAATTTATAAAATGGAAACACCCACATTTATTTATATAAAACCCCACAAGAGTGACATTTTAAAATGACAAGAAGTGCAACTGATGTGTGATTCACAGCTGGGACTCAAAAAGAATTGTACCTGACAGAAACATCCAAATTTAGACAGGGTTCTCAGAGGGCTGCTTAATAGATGAAACATCTGAAAAAGAGGACTTTTGGGTTTCCAAGGAGTTGTGGTATTTTATGAAAGATGACACATTGATGGTATTGAAATTTACTATGCTATGATTTAGTGCCAGAAAAATCTCTGGCTGACACTTATGAGTAGATACAAGGTAACTGTATTAAATGTTTGGTTGTTTGGGAATATTGATGTGTTGGGCTCTCTGTCAAGCTCTAAATTGAGCCAAATTACTTTCACACATCGTCATTTTACTCTTATCTATTGCAGTCTTTAAACTGGAAACTATTTCTGCCATTTTTCCCCAGATATGATATTGTTCTTATTGATGTCATGTAGACTAGTATATCCTACTAAAGCTATTTGTGAGTCACTCTTTGGGTAAAAGAAGAGACAGTAGTTAAAATAAAAGAGTCCAAATGGAAATTTGTGGAGAATTGAGGCTTTTCAGATGTTTTGCTTATCGTTTTCGTACCCTCTCCATCTTCAGAAGTGAAACCATTTATGTGCTGTGAATAGCTACTTGTCTAATCTTCTAATTTCAGGAGAAAATAGACATTTGTCTTTAGATACCTATTTATCTTTATTTATTATAAAAAGACACACATGGGTCTGTTTTTCATCTTGAATGTGCTGGGGGCTTACTTCAAGACTGGAAATTGCCATTGGCCGGGATGAGAAGACATTCCAGTTCTCACATTAAGAAAGTTCGGGATGGGTTAGTTGGCTCTCTGTTGCTTGAATGTGCTGTTGTCGTGCACTGTTTTCTGTTTTAAGAATTCTTGTTGCCTCACAACCCCTCTCTCAATGCCCCCACAGTCACAACCCCTCTCTCAATGCCCCCACATGCTTTCTCTGGTCCTACACTTACCTGAGATCTGGATTGTGTTATGATCAATTTTCATAGGTTTCCTTCCCACGTGGCTTTGCACAGTTTTACATACATTGCTAACCACGTGTTGCATTCATCATGACTGACATGATGATTGCTTTCCCTTCTAGCCTGTGGATCATTCCTGCCTGTTCTTTCAGTTGCTGCATCCTGGGTTTGATGAGCACAGCACAAATGCTCTGTGGGTCTTCTGCCTGCATCCTTGGCTGTCTGAATTATGGCCACAGCTACGCACAGTTCTTTTATTGGCATTTATTTTTTACCAGCTTATGCCACTAATTTGTTTTGGGTGAAATGTTTGTCACCATCTACTTTTTAACTTGTTGGTAGTTTTGTTGCTGTATGTACTTACTGAGTGCACACTTAAGGATCATTTACAGGATTTGTAAAACTCTTCTACTCAAAGTGCGCGCGCACACACACACACACACACACACTCAAAGTACTTATAAACCAAAATTCATGATTACATATTTATCAGTCCAGTAAAATGGAGATTTTTTTTTTTTTTTTTTTTTTTTGGAGAAAGCAGGATTTATTGAGAGGACAGAAGAGCTCCCACAGTAGGAGGGGACCCGAGGGGGTTGCCCAAAATAGAGATTTTTGATAAACATCTGTAAGTCTATTTGCACACTCAAGGAGGACTCAGTGATTAAGTGTTTTGGTCATGAGGCTGATATAATATGAAAAAATGTGCTCTCTGGCCACTGTGCCACTGAGAAAGGGAAGTTGGTATTTAAAAGGCAGGCAGTCAGCTGTGAAAGAGTAACCTGGTACTGAGGAGACAATAAATGATTGGATTAATTATTGATTAATAGGTATTTGATTATATTAAGAAAAATAATAGAGAGAAGTTTTAAACTGTCTTCTTTATTATGGAAAGTATTATATACGAATGTGGTTACTTCTTCAGGCTGTAGCATGTTCTGAAAATCAGAAATGAATGGATTAGAACCACAAAAGCAGGATGGGCTTTCTTTTTTTTTTTTTTGGAGTTGGAGTCTCACTCTGTCGCCCAGACTGGAGTGCAGTGGCCGTTCCCGGCCACCGCAGCCTCGACCTGCTGGACTCCGGCGATCCTTCCGCCTCAGCCGGAATTACAGGCGCACGCTACCACGCCCGGCTAATTTTTTGATTTTATTGTAGAGATGAGGTCTCGCCTGCCCAGGCGGGGCTTTCTCTTATTCCTACTGCCTGGAGCCCATTTGTTTAACCACTGCCTGTGCTATTGAAATACCCTGGAAAATCAGTCAGAACCCACGGTCGCTTCTCCCTCCCTACTTTCCATTGCTCAAGCTCTCCACAGGTTAGAATCAGCTCCCTGAAACAAAGGTAAGTGGTTTTCTTTCGTGCTGAGGTTTCTTTCCCCTGAACTTGGCAGTTGACCACTGGAATCTGCTGGAGAAAACTTCTTTTCTGGAGGGACAAAGACCTGGATTTTATTTGCAGGCCCTCTGTGATGATTTCACAGAATACTGGCTTATGAACCACTTTTGGCTTCTTGGGAGTAGGGTGATATTTAAATGCCAAGTTTCTAACATTAAGATTTCTCCGAGCAGCAATAAAGTGTGTGTTTGTATTACTTTGTGAAGGAAGTAATAGGTGAGAAAGTGAAGCAATAGTATAGGGAATTGAAAAGAGAAAGCTTTAGCCGGGCTCGGTGGCTCAGCCTGTAATCCCAGAGCTTTGGGAGGCTGAGGTGAGTGAATTGCCTGAGCCTGTGGGTTCACGACCCGCCTGGGAAACTTGGCGAGACCTCATCTCTACAATAAATAAAAATTAGCCAGGCATGGTAGCATGCACCTGTAGTTCTAGTTCCTTGGAAGGTTGAGGCGGAAGGATCGCCGGAGCCCAGCAGGTCGAGGCTGTGGTGGCCGGGAGTGTGCCACTGCACTCCAGTCCAGTCTGGGTGACAGAGTGAGACTCCAATTCCAAAAAAAAAAGAAAAAGAAAAAAGAAAGCTTTTATCCTCAGCTGACTTACAGCATATTTCTGTACAAAATAGCATCATCTTGGCGTATAGCCCCCAATTCCATTTCTTCCCCATTGCAAATGAAGCTGTATTGTCATAGTGCCATGATGGATGGAATTTAATGATGGGCTTTGCAAAGCGTGGTTTGTCCTCTGATTTGGAGAGGTCATCCCAACAATTCTAAGCCCACAGAGCAGTCTTTTTTCTATAAAGGTAGAGTTTTGCAAGTGGAAAATTTTCTAGAAAAGTATTGGAATCAATCATGTGTTACCTTATATACCTCCTTTGGCCATGGATGCCAATTAGGAAATCCAGTAGATATTCTGATCGTTAATAACCTATTCCTGAGATAAATAAGAGAGGCTGAACCCCATTTCTGATCTATCCAGGAAGCTTCAACCCTTTATCTTTTTTTTTTTTTTTTTTGAGTCAGAGTCTCACTCTGTCACCCAGGCTGGAGTGCAGTTGTACAACCATGGCTCACCACAGTCTTGAACTCCTGGACTCAGTGACTCTCCTGCCTCAGTCTTCCAACTAACTGGGACTGCAGGTGCATACCACCATGCCCTGCTAATTTAAATTTTTTTTTTTTTTTTAGATAGGAGGTCTTGCTGTGTTTCCCAGGCTGGTCTCAAACACCTGAACTCAAGCAATCCTCTTGCCTTGGCCTCCCTAACTGCTGGAATTACAGGTGTGAGCCACTGCATCTGGTCTCCTGTGTATTTGATTGAATTTTATGTTGGCATGGTGATCAAATTCAACATAAGTAAAATCAAAGGCTCAGTCAAGCTTTCTCAGTGGTTTTCCCTATCAATGGGGGCCTCTGTTCTCCTAAGCTTCATATCTTTGAAATGATTTCTGCTTCTTCTTTCCTTTGAAATAGCCACTCAAGTACCAATCCCTGGGTCTAGTTTTATGATACCCTTATATCTTTCCTGTCTGCTATAATCCCAGTTTTTAAGACCTCAAATGTCCTCATCTTATTCTCAATATTTTTTTGAATTGCTTCTCAATCTGTATCTAGAATTGCCTCATCCTTCCTCAATACACGCCTACTCTAGACTAACTCCTGATGTTAGCTTCACATTTCTTAACTTGCCTTCTGCTTATATCTCCCTTGTAGCCCTGAGTCTGTAACTGCCTTTGACACTAATACCTGGTGTTCATCCCCTCTTACAATTCACTCTTGCTCCTCACACAGCCTTGCCCCTGATTACTCTAGGAAAAGTTCCCCTTCTCGGTCCAGCAAGCTCTTGGAACCCTCTTCTGACTCAGACACTTGTGGCCAGTGCCACAGGAGGACAGCTCTGTTCAGCGAGTGGGAACTGGACTCAGTTCCCCTCTACATAGATGGTTCCTCTTGTGTACTTGCCCGAATTCCACTCTTCTTTAAAAACCTAGTTCTAATCTCATCTGCTTCATTATGTTTCTCAGTATCACCAGTACAGGTTTCCTCTCTCCTCTGAATGAGTCTAGAGAACTCATGAATGGTCCTATTCTCTTGATGTTTACTGCTATTGTTCAGGTTATGTCTAAGCACAGTGATGAAAAAAATGACTATTTATATGCAGCCTGCCTTATCTCCCCCAAATATATAAGAAATTTTGAGGGCAGAGGTCATATTGTTTATCTTCATGTTCTGTATAACCTTTCTCCCAGGACTGAACATTTCACAGACAAGTGTTTATGACTGGTTAACTTTCTAAACCAAAGTATCAAAGCATCATGGTCATGAGAAGAAAGATAAGCTCAGCCTGAATATGAAGATTTACAATCCTCCAGACCACCAACACTTTATTCTGCAAACTAAAAGCCATGCTGGCTGCAGAATGTGGCTTTAGTCCATTCTCTAAATTTAATATCCTGAATGTAGCTCTCATCTGAACTCTGTGCTAGCTGAAAGTACAAATAATATTTCATGGGTACCTCACATAAAGCAAGGCCCGAGCAAAGACCTAGATCTCTCGAAAGCAATATTGTTAACAAGCAAAAAAATCCTGCTACTCATCTCCCGACCCCAGGGACTTTATGGTGGAATTTTTATTCCTTGTCAACCAATTGGGTAATTGACTGATGTCTGCCTTCAATAGTGTTCATTCCCAATGCAGAGAGTGTTACATTCATTTAAGTAACAGTTGCTAATATTTTTCAGATGAAGCCCTCTGGAGCTTTTTAAACCTATACCTTCAGGTTTCAAAGAATAAAAAACAGAGACTGGAGCGAAGTAACTCCTTTGAAAGACTAAATCATTTTGAAGGGAGGGAAAAGGGGATGAGGGTGGAAGAAGGGAGGGGTGTTGCTGTCCGTGGTTCTGATCTATTACTACTAGACAGGAAGGATTCATTTGGAGAGCACTGATAATGGGTAACAGAGCCACAATAATAATAGTAAAATAAAAATAAAAGGCTGAGCTACAACTACTTTGAAACTACACTAAAATTTTAAATATTGACCATATTTCATATGTATATCTGAGCGTCTGTGTGTATATATGTGTGCACCCTTGTGTGTGCATGCCTACCTAGGAGTCAGTTCAGTCCTTGGTGATAGTCTTAAATAGTATGCTTCAATCTTCAAGGTTTGTGTCATATCCTGCCATTTGTATAAAAAAGGAGAATATATCATGTCTATACGTACACACACATTCTTATATACATATATGACATATATTCATATACTTTATATACTTTTGAATTAGCTTTGATGTTTAAACAATAAACTGTATCACCTATTCAACGGTTAATTTTTAAAAGTTCATGCTTTTTAATATTTTTGTCGCTCTCTACTTTCTAAATCCTGTGACAAAGTAGAAACGTTTTAAAATAGAAATAAAAGACCTTTTACTGACCTTAGCTCCAGTGTGCTCTGGAAAGATCTAAAGAAGTTAGAATGAAGATTTGATCATCCTGTAGTTGACACGAAAGGATAAAATGTGACATGGATTTATGACAGTGAGGTGTCTAAATTTATTGTATTTAATATAAGTAGAGACGATATATTGAGTACTAACATACCTGTGTTCTTTAGGAAACCATGAAGAAGAAGCACTAGGAAAATGCTAGGGGTTTCCCCCTTATTATTTTAAAGTCTCCAAAAGGAAAGAAAGATGTAAAGACTATTAAGAAAGAAAGAACAGTGAGTTCACACCTCCACTTATTGAAAGAAAGGGAGATGCCAGCATGGGACAGTTCATTTTCTCTTGCTGGTTTTTAAGTAGGGCCCCATGGCCTGGATGTGATGAGAGTTGCAGACTGACGAAAAGCAGCAGCAGAGGGCAGAGGGGCAAAGTCCAGTATCTCAAGTCAGAGGAGAAGGTTTAAAGCCTTTTCTACTAATGCAGCAAGGGGAACTTGTCAGAAACCAAATCATTGTCTTTCCGTTTCCTCATTCTCTCTCCAGCCCCGCCCTCCTCTCTGAGCCCCTGTTTCTGGTAACACAGTCGTTCGCCTGACCATCCAAGCTCGGAGCTTTGGAGCCTCTTTCCTCTCCTCCTTTGCCTTTCAGGTGAACCCAGTGGCTGGTTTTGTGAGATCTGTCCCTTGTTGTTTTTCAGATCTGCCCTTTCCCATAACTCCTACCGTATTCCCCCTGGTTTGGTCCTCATGACCTCGGACAAAGATGGATACGCTATACAGGGCATGTGGCAGGATTTGTGATGCCATGGTTTGTGTTCCCACCCCTCTACTTGTTAGTGTGGACAAGACCTTGGCAAGAGACAGTCTTTCCTAGCTTTGGTTTCCTCATCTCGTAAATAGGCATGGTCACAGCAGCTGCCTCGATTTTTTCCCCCCAGGTCTCTGCCAACATCTACCTCTCCTGAGAAGCCTTTCCTGATCACCATATCTAAAGCAGCATCTCTGTTACTCTGTCTCTTTACCTTGCTTTTTTTTTCATTTATGACCACTTGGTATTCTATTAAGTGTTAGGGTGTTTTTCTCTATTTTCTCTAGAATGTGATTACTATGAAGACAGAAATCTTGCCTGTGGTTATCTCTATTGTTGTATCCAAGTGACTAAATGATTCTTGGAACATAGTAGGTGTTGAATAATTACAGGTGGAATGAACGCATGAATAAAATTGTTCTCTATTGTGAGGATTCAGTGAAACCATGAATGAAAGTGCCTGTTCAGAACATGTAAACTCTCAGTCTCCATCACCATTTTCTCCTTTGGTTGATCCTGAGCCACTTTAGTAATTCTTTTTTCACTTTAGTATTTGGTCTTACCAAGCATGACTCTGCTTAAAATCTGTCACTAGCTTCCCATTGCCCACTCCCAAGTAGAATGAAAGTTCCTCGACTCAGTGTTCAGCTCTCAGACAATAAGAACCCAGCCAAGCTGTGAAAGCTCTGAGATTTTACTCTATTTGCGAGCTAAAAAGTTAGGCAAAAGATAGGAAACTCCTAGGTCAGAGACAAAGGACTTTATTACTCATGATGCAGCAGGAGACATGAGCTTCATGTTTGTATCAGTTCTCCTCACAGTCCCATCACAGGGGGTGATGTGGAACAGCCCAGGTGTATGCTGGGCATGTAGTAAAATTGTGTCACTGCAGAGAAATTCCAAACTTAGAAAATGCCTAATTTTTAAAAAATGAAAGCGAAAAGAGAAGAAGAAAACGCCTAGTCATGTAAGAGGGCTGCTACCAAACATTTGCCCAGAATAGACATTATATTTATTCTCCTGGTGAGGAAATAAATATGTCCTTTACTCCAAAAAGAGACGTTACCTCTATCTTCCAAGGCTGTTTGGTCTATACACATATTTTCAAAGATAATCTAGGGTAAAAGCTGTCACTAGACAGGAAGAAATGTCATAGTGAATTGCCACCCAATCCTACTTTTCTGTATTTATTCTCCACGACTTTTACACTTATCCTATATCACGCCAAGCTGAAGTACACACTATTTCCCTTAGTGTCATGTAGTAGTTTCCTCACTTTATACCTCAGTGTATGCTTTTCATTCTGAACTCTCCCAGGGAAAACATCACCTCATCTTCAAGACCCATCTCTTCCCCTAGATGTTTGCATAGTTTGCTGTTCACTTCTTTAAGGTTTGTGCTTGAAGGCCCCCTTTAGCAGCGAGACCTTTCTCTTCTCTAAAATATAAACCTGCCCCTCAAAGAGCACTGTCCTCATAACATGCTTGTCTATGGTCTGTCTCCCCCCTTTGAAAGGAAAGACCTTAAATGTTTGATGTGCTGCTATAATCTCAGTACCTAGCACATAGTAGATAGTATCCAGCACATAGCAGATGGTAAGTCAGTATTGTCTAACTCTGTGTTGATTTTGTATTTTACTTTCTCCATGGCTGTTTGTAGGTTTGCTAAGTGGAATGTGCTCTTTTCATCTGCTGGGCCTTATTTTGACTTGACTTGTCCTTCTCTGTGTTGCTGGTCTTGTTCTGCCCCTTATTTTGGACATGCATATCTCCCCCCTCATTAGACTGTGAGCTTCTTTTTTTTTTTTTTTGAGTTGGAGTCTCACTCTGTCACCCAGACTGGAGCGCAGTGGCCGCTCCCGGCCACCACAGCCTCCACCTGCTGGGCTCCGGCGATCCTTCCACCTTAGCCTTCCAAGTAGCTGGAACTACAGGCGCGCACTACCACGCCCGGCTCATTTTGATTTCTTGTAGAGATGAGGTCTCGCCAAGTTGCCCGGGCGGGTCTCGAACCCGCGGACTCAGGCAATTCACTCACCTCAGCCTCCCAAAGGTGTGGGATTACAGGCTGAGCCACCGAGCCCAGCTTAGACTATGAGTTTCTTGAGGGCAGATTCTTCCTCTTATTCTTATTCTAGTAGCTGCTTAGAACTGCATACAGTTCCTTTAATATAGTAGGCACTCAATAAATGTGCATTGCATTTCATGGTAAGTGAACAGAACAAGTAGTTGAAATACAGTATTCCTTTTGATACTTGTTTACTTTGCTATGCTTTCTTGGGTAACTGGAATGCACTGTCTAACAGAATTCAGAGTAAACAACTGATGCCAGTTGGAAGCTGAAGGAAAAGCTATTTCAGCTAAATACATGGAGAAACTAATGGAACTTCTCAAAAGTGGTGATACTTCAAAGATCACAGGCACCTAATTCCCCAACTCAGGCTGGGTGACTACTCAGGAGAAGGTTGGCAGCAGATTCAAACACAGAATGAATGTGGGGGTGGGCATGTGGTTTGTCTAGGGGTTCATAGAAGTCCCTCCTACAGCTTAGATTCTATGACTTCTGTGTTATAGAGGATACATTTATCATCCATCATATAACATATGAAGCAGCATTTTCTGAGCTAGTAGTAGTTTTCTTTTCATTCTTTTGGGTTGGCTTTGATTCTTTTGTCTTTTAAATCTCACAACGGTTTGACTATATCTCTGATGCTTCTCACCTTTTCATTATTTGTTTACACATCTGTCTTTCTGGAAGACTGTGTACCCCTTAAAAGCAAAATCTGTGTCTTATTTGACTTCGTATTCCTAGTGACTGATTTAGGGTGTTAGACCTCATTGAATTTTTTTAGAATGAATGAATAATCACTCTGGGGTCAGTCTTTCTATATTTTTAGTACTAGATTTGGGGGATCTTTGCTTCCTGGACTTGCTGAGTGACCCGGAAATGTTACCTTTCTTTCCCAAATGGTATCTCACTCCTTTTGCTCCTTCTGAAACAGTTTCTTCCTTGAATCTCTGTAGGATGATGAGGTTGTTGTTATAGCCAAGAGTAATGCTTTTCTCTTCACCTAGTGTAGTTCTGCTATCAGATCAAGCAAGAAAGCAAGTTGCTGAGTATCAAAAAATGGGGGAAACATCTCAAAAGGCAATTACTAATTGCACCATATAAGTTCAATGCTGAGAACAAGTTCAATGATGAAACATAAGTAGGCAATTGAATTTGTTAAGAAGAAAGTTCTGGATGGTAGGGGATATTTTAAAAATAAAGTAGCAGCTATTACTTGTTATCTCTAAAGTGATAGTGATGAGAGGTGGGGTTATATTCCAAATTACCTAGGAACCTCAGGCTTCCTGACAATGGCAACCTTTAATTCTAAGGAGGCAATTTAACTTTCCTTAAAGGTCTTTTTCCTTTTACATAGCATAGGGCCTCTTTCGGAACAGATCCATTCCCTTTAAAGGTTCTTTTTTTTTTTTTTTTTTTTATTAATCAGTAAACATAGCTCTCTAGATGACTATCACTATAATAAGGAAAGTATTGAAATTCAGGAAGCTGTTACTGAGAAAAAAGGGACATTGTTCTTTTAGTCCAGAGGAAAGTGAGACTGAATAGTACCTTAGTGTTCATTTTTAATCTTACTTTGATTTTTCACTACTGTAAAGCAAGCTCTTCCTCTTAAACGTGGGTATTTTCAGAGAGAAAACCAGTCCCATGTGCTGGATCAAATTTAGTGAATGAAGGGACAGAATGAAAAGAACAGTGAACTTCAAAAAATTGTCAAGATTGTTCACAAAAGAGAGTTCATATGAAAATGAGGATAGAGATTAAAAGACCACACAGATCCTTTTATGATCTTTTGTGATCTCAACTGGCAAGAATCAAGTGAGTCAAATGTACATATGTGTTGGCAAAGAGGAAAAACACTTTCTTGTACATAAAGGAAAATTATCTTTTGCCATCTGAAGTGTGAAGACGGTTGTGCAGTGAGGTGATTATGAGGCTACTAATTCAAGTGGGATGATGGGTGACTTTTGGTAATTGAGAAATCGTTGGTCCTTTTCATTCTGATGTGTGGATGCACTGAAGAGTCTCCAGGGATCTGGAGGATCAGAGAGGCAAAAAATGAATCCTTAAAGATTATGCAGACACGAGCTGGAAGGATTAGTGTCTAAGAAGAGGATGTTAGAAGAATGTTTTGATTATGGATGCTTTAATCACTTTCCCATTTTCTAAATTTCTTAAATATCTATTTAGCTTGTAGTAAACCCTATGAAAGGGAGTAGGTTGTATGTTTCCCATTTGTTTTGGGTGGAGAGAAATGTGTTTTAACCTCTAAAACATCACTTTTCATTGAGATGTCATCATCGTGGATGACTTGTGATGTGTCAAGGGGCTTAGAGGCCAAGTTTAACTTTTCATGTTCTTTTATGTGACCCATGGGCAATTCTTACTCTGACTGGTTCTGAGCTGGCCCGCTAGACCACCAGAGAGCAAGGGGTCTTCCTTGAGCTTTTTTGAATCCTCTGGGCCCAACACAGCTCCTGATAGGAAGAAGACACTCAGGAAATATAAAAATGAACTGAATCGGGTTAATCACAAGGAATACTGGTTGAGATATGCACCAGTGCAAATACTGTAATTTGAAGGAATAACTCATGCATAATGAAGGAAGGGATTAACTTAATCCTTTACTATAAAGGGACAGCACATTTAAAAAACAAATGAAATAATGGGGCCTAATCCTCACAAGTCAAGACTGCCTGAATTGGTAGATTTTATGACGGGATAAGAGAACTGGCATTGGGCTTTTAAAGGTTGCAAATTGTATTATGATTTTGTCATCTTCTGGCTTTGTTTGGTCCCCAGTAGGTTAGAGGCAGTGCTAGAATTAAACCAATTCCTCTTCACTCTCACTGTTTAATTTCTGCTGTATCATTGTTGGTGTTCAAGTCTACCAAGAACTTAATATCTATCAGTGAACACCAGTTTAGTACACCAGGCCTGTGTTGAGACTTCTAGGCAATGATGTGCTTATTTAACTCAAGTTTACTTTCCTCAAGTAGCTTTGGAGTTATTAAGATATTTGGGGTTGGCTGAGAAATCTGATTTTTCCCTACTCCTTAGAGCTGATTACTTAAAAGATATTCTTAAAAATCAGCTATTAATAGGCCAAAATATTCTAATGATGATAGCAGATAAATTGCTATTCAGTTATAAAATGAAAATTTAACAGTGTTTTAAACATAGTAGGCACCAATTATGTGCTGAAGCTGGCATATACCAGTTTGCTTGAGCTGGTTGTTAAAACTTCCAGAATTTTCTGAGCCCATCGTTAAGCAGTTGGTAGCTTGAAATTAGCTGTGGGTTTCACAAAGGGAATATTTATACCATGGAAATCAGAAATTGCTAAAAATCAGGAGTTTCTCCTCCCAGAAAAAGCCAGTTGTTAAACATCTACCAGCATTCCACTGGTCGTCATATTGCTACTTCTGCTGTCTTTCTGTATCCGATTTTATAAAGGCAAAGACATATTTTTAAAAAATTACATTTTAAAGTCACAAATATTTCAAATAAAATTAATTAAATTAATTTTAATTAATTTATACTACTACATTGAATAATGTAGTAGAATTTTTTTTTTGCCATCTTTAACTTAAGATACAATTTTGGAGATAGACTTTTATACAGAAAAAGCATATAAAAGGTAATAGATGATTAAGGTAGGAAACATACATTTATATCTAGTTTTTGTTTTTTTGGGGTTTTTTTTGAGTTGGAGTCTCACTCCGTCGGCCAGACTGGAGTGCAGTGGCACTCTCCCGGCCACCGCAGCCTTGACCTGCTGGGCTCCGGCGATCCTTCCGCCTTAGTCTTCCAAGTAGCTGGAACTACAGGCACGTACTACCGTGCCTGGCTAATATTTTTTTATTTTAAGGTCTTGCCAAGTTGCCCGGGTGGGTCTCGAACCCTCGAGCTCAGGCAATCCACTCACCTCACCTTCCCAAAGTTTTGGGATTATAGGCTGAGCCATCGAGCCCAGCCTATATCTAGTTTTTAAAATAGCAGCTAGAAAAGGGTCCTGTTGGACCACATGGGACAGCCAAGAAGCTAGGTTGGAGGACTTGGAGAGTTAGAAAATAGAATGAACAAAGAACTGGAACATTTATTTTGGAAAATAATACTTTAATGGAAGAGATCAAGGCAACAACCTATTCTCACAGTGGATTAAATGTCTCCTGAAAGTTTGTTGAGTGCTTTCAGATATGCATCTATTCTTTCAGGTCATTAGAATTTGGGGGTGGATTGACGAATTTCTTAGAAAATTATCAGAACATGTTCAAGTTTCTTTTTTTTGAGTTCATTCCGTTGCCCAGGCTGGAGTGTGGTGGCACACTCATAGCTACCCCAGCATCAACCTCCTGGGCTCCGACCATCCTTCCGCCTCAGCCTTCCAAATAGCTGGAACTATAGATGTGCGCTACCATGCCCAGCTAATTTTTGATTTATTGTAGAAACAAGGTCTCGAACCTGCTCATCCACTCGCCTTGGCCTCCCAAAGTGCTGGGATGACAGCCTGAGCTATCAAGCCCGGCCAATGCTCATGTTTCTTAAACAACTGCACTTGCCTAAAATGGTCAAGTGCAGTCCCAGACAATCTAAAATAATGCACAGGCTCTTCAGTCCAACATCTTATAATCAGGTAACAAAGGCTTCCTTTTTCTTTAGTGCTTTGTTACATTTTCTTGGGCTTGCTATTGTCTTAGGAAATTGGTGTGGAGGAGGATAAAATGGAAAGTGCACGGAAATAGTACATGCAATAGAGTCTGAAGGGGGAAGGAAGGAAACAGAATGGGATAAAATGAGACAGGGTAATTATGGGTAGGAAATTATATGTGAAACCACTCTCAACCTCCCTCCACTTCCAGCTCAGCTACCCTACTGAATCGATTTACAAAGCTGGGACTATTTCCAGAGTGGAAGGAGACAGAGAATCCCATCCCTGAGAATGTTGAAGCAATTGCCCACAGGTTCTGGGACCCTGGTTTACCAGTATTCCAGAACAATATAGTCATAAACTTGAATGGTGTGAAGGATCTTGGCCATCACAGCCAAGGAAAGAAAGACGTCAACATTCCCAAGAGCACGCTATTTATTACCAGTAATGCTGAAACTAAAGTCTCTTATTTCCCAACTTAGTGCTATTTCCAGTGTGTTGCACTTAGACATCACGGAAGTGAATGTGCAGCCTCATTTGTTTTAAGGCAATAAATGTCCTAACCCACTGTGAGAATAGGTTGTTGCCAGACAGTCCGCCAGATGACTCACAGGGGCTCAGAACTTTCCCACTTCAAGGAAAACACAAAACTGGGAATAAGCAATCTTCATCAACAGAGGACTGTTCTAAGATCAGAAAGTTGAAATATAGTCTATATTCTCTAAACACGCAAAGGGACATATAAGGAGAATTACTTTGTATAAAGCAAAAGAATATTGCCTTTAAGTACCTATTAAGATATATAATAGTTATTGATTTCCTAAGCAATATAAAAAAATTTTATCATTTTTTTGGTTGTTCCTTTCTTGGGCAAATATTTTTAAAAAATTTTTTTTGAGTTGGAGTCTCACTCTGTTGCCCAGGCTGGAGTGCAGTGGCACACTCATGGCCACCCCAGCGTCCACCTACTGGGCTCCAGCGATCCTTCCGTCTCAGCCTTCCAAGTAGCTGCAACTACAGGCACCTGCTACCACACCCTGCTAATTTTTTATTTATTGTAGAGACGAGGTCTCAACAAGTTGCCCAGGCTGTTCCCAAACCCACAGCTTCAGGCAATTCACTCGTCTTGGCCTCTCAAAGTGCTAGGATTACAGGCTGAGCCACTGAGCCCAGCCTATTGAAAATATTTTCAAGAACTTTAACAGAAGGACTTTGTCCCTAATTAATGATTTCTAGTTTGAGCCAGTATCCAATGCTGAATATGCCAGTTGGCTCCAACTTGGCTTCCACAGACTATTTTTTAAAAATTTAAAAATGAGAAATCAAAAAGTGCTTATACTTATGATGTACAACATGATGTTTTAATGCATGTATACATTGTGGATTGACTAAATCAAGCTAAATTAAAATATGCATTACTACACATATTTATCATTTTTTCATCATGAGAACATTTAAAATCTACACTCAGCAATTTTTAAGTATATAGTATATTGTTATTAATTGTCACTTTGATGTGCAGTAGATCTCTTACGTTTATAACTACTGTCTAACTAAAATTTTCTGTTGACCAACATCTTTCCAATCTTTCCATTCTCCACTCTGGTTGCCACCATTCTGCTCTCTGTTTCTATGAGTTCAACTTTTATAGATTCCACATATACGTGAAATAACATTGTATTTGTCTTTCTATGCATGACTTATTTCACTTAGCATAATGTCTTCCAAGTTCATCCACATTGTTGCAAATGACATAAGTTCCTTCTTTTTTACGACTGAATAGTATATTCCATTGTGTATGTTTGTTGTGTGTGTGTGTGTGTGTATACTACATAGATGTAAATATATATATATACACACACACACACATATATACATCTATGTAGTATATGTATATATTCACTTTTTTTTTTTGAGTTGGAGTCTCACTCCATCATCCAGGCTGGAGTTTAGTGGCACACTCACAGCCTCCCCAGCATCGACCTGCTGGGCTCCAGCAATCCTTCTGCCTCAGCTTTCCAAGTACCTGGAGCTACTGGTGTGCATTACCATGCCCGGCTAATTTTTTAATTTATTGCTCATGGTGGCCTCAAACCTGTGGGCTAAGGAATTCTCTCACCTTGGCCTCCCAAAATGCTAGGATTACAGGCTTAGGCCACCACACCCGACCTATGTCCACTTTTAAAAATCCATTATTCCATCCATTTAGACACTTTAGTTAGTGCCATGTCTTGGCTATTGTGAATAATGTTGCAGTGAACATGAGAGTGCAGACATCTCTTTGACATACTGATTTTATATCCTTTGGATAGATGCACATAGAGATTGCTGGATCATATGGTAATTCTATTTTTGAGTTTTTTAAGGAACTTCCATACTGTTTTCCATCATGCGTCTACTCATTTAAATTCTCACCAACTGTGTACAAGGGTTCCCTTTTTTCCATGTCCTCGTCAACACCTGTTATTTTTTGTCTTTCTGATAATTGCCATTCTAACAGGTGTAAGATGATATCTTACGGTGGTTTTAATTTGCATTTCCCTTATGATTAATGATGTTGAGAATTTTTGCATATAACTGTTGGCCATATGAATGCCTTTTTTTTTTTTTTAAGTGTTTTCTGGCCTTTTCATCAATTTTTTAACCAGATTATTAATTTTCTGGCTATTGAGTTGAGTTCTTTTTCTTCATAGAGTATTTAGACAGAAGCACGATCTGGGGTGTGGTGTGGACTTCAGCTGCCCATGCAAAAGTAGCAACCCCTCCTAGCTAGATGCATCTGTCTTTGTGTTCCAGCAGCTGGTTTTCGTGCATGTGAACTTGGTTTGACTTGCCTCACTTGTTTGCCTCTGCTGGCCCTTTCTGCTGTGTTCATGGGTTTGGAGCGTCACATTTCAATTTCATTCTGTCGGTCTGGTCTCATTTGTTCCAGTCCTGCTCCCTGAAGTCAGTTATTTCATATATTTTAAGTCAGGAGTTATTAAAATTAGGAAATGAGGAATCGTTAACTTTACAAGAATGGGGTCAAAACACATTCTGCTGAGGGCTTTGAGTCTTAGTTTATCTGTGAAGAGATCTGATGCAGACACTTTGGAGAACATCTCACTTCAGTTTCTTTGCCATCGCCTGTCCCTCTTGTGCTCTGTGGAGACACTGCCATCAGATTTCAGAGCAATGGACTAATACAATTTCAGACTACCAGTTCACTTCTTTGGCTCCCTTGAGGATGTGATTTATGGATCTGGGCAGTGCCACAGAGTCTTGGAAGTGTTTTAAGGAATGTGCTAGATTAAGCATTGTCTGTTAAACCACAGTCATAAAATTGTCAACTGCTTAGGCATTCTTTGACTCTGTATTAACTCAGATGCTGCTGGATGATTAGAGAACCATAAAGTGATGTTAAAATTACTTCAGCAATTGGCATTGTGACATTTAAGTTAGTCGCAGATTTATAACTGTTAGACCACAAAGTGTATGTTTGCTACTTCAAGCTTATTAAGCAAAGGGGAAATTCTTATTAGAAAAGTAAGTAAACGTTCATCCTAATCAGTTCTCGTAACTATTTTTTAAAACTAATATTTAGATTTTTGGATACGCTTGAGGATCTCATCATTTAATTACAAACTTTAGGTTTGTTTTAAAAAGCTACACTGATCCTTTTGTAGTTCATTTGGTGTGATGATTGGGGGTTCACACGCACATGTGTAAGATGTGCCGCCCTTAAACCTTGTTATGATGTGGGCATGTTACCCATCTGACAATGAATTTCGAAGAAAAAAAAATTTTTTTAAAGCCACACTGCAAAATAGAAGCTGATCATCTTACCTAGAATTGGGTCATGAACTGACCTAAACTGTACTAAGGAAAGTTGAAATTTCAGTTTGCTTTAACATGCCTTTACTAGGCTCCTTTATTGAGAATTAAACTTGGCTCTAAGGAACGTTTATTTGACGATAAAATTTTTAAAGCTGAAATTTACAAAGTCAAATGTTGACAAAGAAGCCTGTATTGTATTCTGGTTACCCTGTATTTTGTTTGTTATTTTGCATGATTTTTTCTTTATTTCTTAATTTTTTTTTCCCTGAAACATATATACAATATATGCTGAAATACTTAGGAGGAGGTGCACTAGCGTTTGCAATTTACTTTGAAAATATCAAAAAAGAAGATGGGTTTTGAATACATGTAACAATGGGTAGATGGATGGATATGTGATGAGATAAGCTTGATAAAATGTTAATGGCAGGATCTCTGAGTGTAGGATATACAGGTGTTCACTATAAATCTTCTTTCCACTTTACTATGTGTTTGAACATTTTTTCAGTGCAATTTTGAAATAAATCATCAGTCCTCTTACTCAGATTAAGAAATAGCATGTTATTACTGCTCCTGAAGTCAGTTTGATTTTATAAGGTATATATTTATTTTTATTTGTAGCAAAGTAATAATGTACTTAGAAATCAAAGAGTACTAAAGATGGATTATGAAGCAGAGACTTTATCTGTCCCATCTTTACACACAAGTCCTGTTCTGTGGACTTTCATTTTTTCAAACTGCCTTGGGTATTTACGGACATTTTTCTTAAAACAAAAAAATCTTCTTTTCTATTTTTTGATTTTTCAAGTTTAGTTTTTTAGTTTTTTTTTTCTTTTTTGATAGATAAGGAAACTCCCTCACCTTCCTGCATCCATATCACAAATTTGTATTAAATCAGTAGTTCGTGTTTGTATTTTATTGCTGAGTCACGGAGTGCACTCTTGTTGTTTCATTTGCCATACAATTTGCTTGTTTTGCTTGGAACCTTTAACTACTTCATTTTTAAAAATTTACTTAGTTGTCTGTATACCTATCCATCTGTTTCTTGAGATATGCTAAACACGAATTGATATTATTTTTCATATGCTTAAGTGTATCGGGGTATCTACCAATTATATTTCTTTTAGAAAACTTTGGGAAGCCTTCATTCTCCTATTCATTAGTTAGGGGTGAACTTGGCTTTCTGCACAGCCATCTTCTCAGCCATATCTTTACCACGTTCTTGGGAAGTTACTTCCTTTTGGCCTTTCCTAGTTTCCAGATTCTGGAGGTTCTACCTCATTGTCTTTTGGTGGTTTTCTAGTAGGGGATATATGTGAGATAAAAATTTGGGGAACTTGTACAGTTGCAGTTTTTTTCATTTTACCATCACTTATGATGTTTATATGCTTGAAGAACATTTACCAGAATTTTGAAGATCTTGTAAGTTCTAGTGTTGCTATTGTACAATCTAATGCTATTCAGCCTCACATTTCTTTCTATGTAATCTATTTTATTGTGTTTCTCTTTCAAATCTTTTAGGGTCTACGCATTATCTCTGGTTTTGTGAAATAATTTTGTGGATGATATATCTTGGTGTGAGTTTTTATCACTAGTGTAGTGGGAACACTTAGGCCCTTTAAACCTTAAAACTACTGGCCTTCTGTTAATTTTTCTTATATTATTTCTTTGATTTTGTTTCCCCCTTTGTTTTCTTTCCTTTGAAACTTCTTTAAGTCAGATGTTGGCTCTCCCACCTTGATCGTCTAAGTTTGCTTGTGTTTTCCTCTTGTGTTCCTTATAAAAAGTTTTTTTTTCCCTACTTACTGGGAGATTAGTTGATTTTACCTTCTAATAAAGTTTTCATTTTTATTTTCATATATTTTGAATTTCTAAGAGTTCTATGAATTTGTTCCAGTATTTGTTTTTCAGAATATCCTGTTGCTTTTCATGGATGTAATGTCTTCTGTTAACTCTGTGAGGAAATTGGCATTTTCTGTGGTGAATTAAATTTTCTCAAATTTACTTTTTTATTTTTCTATCAGAGATTCTTTAAATGACTGTATCTTCACTTTCTAACACTTTCTAAAAGTATGTTCAAGAATTTTTTTAAAAATTAATAGCTTATTTTATCTGCTTTGTGGTTAAATGAGATGTAAAACACATGTACTTCTTAAATGTTAAATGTAGTGATATTACTCCATCCGATTTTCAACTGGGCCACAAATTTAATATGAGTTAACAAGTGTGTGTTTTTATAGAAGAAAATGAATAACTAATCTCAATAATTTGATATTAGACCATGTTAAATGTATTTGAGTATTTTCTCACCAGAACTCATTTAGTTAATGAAATGGAAAAGAATAGACAAAAGAAGTCTTTCTATTTCTTGCTTCAACTTTAAAAAAAATAAATGCCTTTGAGTTTCTGTCATGATTCCCCTTGTTTCTTCAAGATGCAGAATGCCTGAGTCATAACTTATGTTTGTGGCCCCGATAGATGTCAGCTGAAAGCCTCTCATGAGGGAATTCATTGAAAGCCTCTGACTTGACAGTGTTAGCCTTAACTTTTAGTTATTTTATGAACTTGTGGCTGTTTGTGCCTTTGGAAACCTTGATCACAGCACTGTTATCCGAACATTCTCCTCCTTTGGAGAAGTGTTTAGGAGTCACCTTAACTGGCAGCTCTTGTGAAAGGCAAGGGCATCTGTAGAGTACAGTTGCTGTACTTTGAATGAGAGGTGGACAATGTTCATTGAGGCTGGTAATTGTGACTTTCTAAAGTTAGGTGGTTGTTGCAAATCTGGCCACTAGTTCCTCAGCCAAGTTGATAAGCAGACATTCCTTCTTTTAACCAGACTCCTGCAAAAAGAAAGGAAATATGAAAACAGTTTTATCCAGGATGTATTTTGTGAGAAATACATAGATGTACTGTAATAGCCATGTTTGAGAAGTTTAAGATATGCTTGGAAACAGCTTGTGACAGTCACTCACTAATGATTCTCAATCAGTATCTGAAAACTGGCCAGAGAGTCCCTTATGTGCAACCCATTCTTGGTTAGTGTGTCACTATTCCTTTTGGAGTGAAGACCTGAGCCACTGAAGCAGAACTCTGGCTTTATACTTTGTTCTCAGCCCCCAGCTATCCAGTCCCCAGTTGAATTGTGCCAGTCATGGGATGGGCAGCATAGCCAAGACAGCGTTTCCCTTGTTTTTATTTTGGGATGTGGGGAAAGAGAAGGAAAGAAATAAATCTTTATGGATGGATACATCTCTGAGTGAGTTAATTTATAGTCATATTTTTTCTAATGCATAATTTTTTGGTAAAGATACACAGTTTGTCTTACTAGAAACTAAAAATAAAATATTCCAACATTTAGGTTTATGTAAAATTTCATTTTAGTGAGTAGATTTAGATATAAGGGTGTGTGTGTGTGTGTGTGTGTGTGTGTGTGTGTGTGTGTTTGTTATAAGCACCCTGAATTAATTCATAGAGTTTAAACAGTGTTTAAAAAGACACTTGGAAGCCTAGAATAAAATGAAATTTCATTTTAAATATTAAGTCATCTAGAATAAAATGAAACAAATTAAATATGTTTAGCCTCCTTTTCTTTTGAAAGTATAATGGGTGTGACCAAAAAAAATCTGACTATATTACAGATGTATGAAACAACCTCACTGAAGGAGGTAGGGCTAAAGGTACTGATGAAAGTAACTTTGGAAACAAATGAAATCTGTAAGATGATGGTAAAATAAACTGTATATAACTAATGCTCTGTGGCTTCCCATGGGACTGTGGGTTAACAATTCTGATGCCACTATACATGCATGCTGGAATCGAACAATGAAGTAAGGGATGGCAGATGATGGGAGCCAGGTGTGTCACTAATGGAGTGGAATTTTACAGATAAGCAAAGGAGAAGGCTAAAATTACCCAAGTTGTTGTAGAGTTGGAAACATCAGTATGAACTCATGTTTAGATTGACATAGACACAGATGGTTACCTATGGAAATGTTTATAGATATGTGTATACACATGGGTGAGTGTATTTCCCTGCTCTGTCAACTGAAAAGACCTAGAAGCAATGACACTGCAGTAGCCATGAGCACATCTAGTGCCCAGATCTTGGTTTCTAATACCATTCTTTAATAAAAGGAGCCAAGGGTCCTTGGAGAAATGGCCAATTCTAGGACTGGGGCATGAAATATACAAGATGAACCAGAAGCATCTTGTAGAGCCAGAAAGTAAGCAAGTACTCAAAAAACAAACCGGACAAAAACTCTTAATGATGGAGATATGTCAAAGGGACACAGGAGCCAATTTAAAAAGCTCACAAAGGCCGAGTTGGAGCAATGTAACCAACACATTCAGTCTTGGATATAACCCAAAGTATAAAATAAACATACATGAATTCTACTGATATGAATAATTAATTGAGTAAACAGTAAGTGGGAGAGTAGAGACAATTCTCCCATACAGAAAAATTCTAAATAATCTATGCACATATGATCTGTCATCCAGGAGGTGAAACATAACTCCCCACTCCCTAAGTATGGGTTACATATAGTGACTTCATTCATATGAGGACAGCGTGGAAAGGAGAATAAAAGATTAACTTTATAGTTGAGAAACCCGACAACCATTCCTCAGCCAGGTGATCAAGGTCAGCATCAGTAGTGATAAATCATGTTATCAGCACACACTCTTGGCAGTATATATATAATGTGATGAGAAGGCCACTTACCTCTTTGTAGTCTTTCTCCCAAAAATGTATAGACCCCAGTTTGATCACGAGAAAAACATCAAGCAAATCCTAATGGAGGGACATTCTACAAATAGCTAATCAATGCTCCTTTAGGTCATCAAAAACAAAGAAAGTTTAAGAAACTATAATAGCTGAGAGGAGCCTAAGGAAATATGATGACTAAATGCACTGTGGAATAATGGATGAAATACTATAACAGAAAAGGCACTTATGTACATAGTACGTAGGTAAAAACAAAGAAAATCAGAATAAAGTATGGACTGTAGTTAATAATAACGCACTAATATTGGTTCATTAATAGCCCAGCCTGACATCAAGAAGTTGTTCTCCTGTGTTTTCTTCTAGCAGTTTTACAGTTTTAGGTCTTAATGTTTATGTCTTTAATTCATTTTGAGTTGATTTTTGTATATGGTGTGAAATAAGGGATCAAAGCTTTTGCACAGTAGAGGATAAAATCAACAGAGTAAAGAGACAACGTATAAAATGGGCAAAAATATTTGCAAATCAGGAAACCCAGTTCACTAACAAGAAAGCAAATTACCTAATTAAAAACCAGGTAAAGAACCAGAATAGACTTTTCTCTAAAGAAGACATGCAAACAGCCAATAGGTATATGAAAATATGCTCAACACCAGTCATCACCATGAAAAAGCAAATTAAAGCCACCATGAGATACCATCTCACACCTATTAGAAGGACTGTCAGCAAAAATAACAAGAGTTGGTGAGAAAGTAAATTACTGCAGCCATTACGGACTATGGTATAGCAGCTTCTTCAAAAATTGAAAATAGAATCACTGTGTGATCTACCAGTTTCACTGCTGGCTATAACCCCAAAGGATATGAGATCAGTATGTCAAAGAGTTAGCTGGATTCCCATGTTTACTGCAGCACTGTTCACTATAGGTAAGATGTGGCATCAACCAACCTAAGTGTCCATCAGTGAGAGAATGGATAAAGAAAATGAAGTATACATATGCAATGGAATACTATTTAGCCTTTAAAAAGAAAGAAATCCTCTCACTTGTGATAACATGGATAAACCTGGAGGACATTATGCTACGTGAAAAAAGCCAGGCACAGAAAGCCAGATACCACACTTTCTCACTTATATATGGAATCTGAAAATGTTGAACTCATAGAAGCAGAGAATAGAATGGGGGTTGCCAGGGGCTGGGGGCATGTTGGTCAAAGTGTACAAAGTTTCAGTTAGACAGGAGAAATATTTTCTAGAGAGCTAGCGAATAACATGGTGACTGTGGTTAATAATAATGCATTATATACTTGTAAGTTGGTAAATGTAGAACTTAAATATTCTCACCACCAAAAAATAAGTATGTGAGGTGATGAATATGTTATCTTTATTTAATCATTTCACAATGTATACATATATCAAAACACTGAATAATATGAAATTCTTGTTTCTCAATTATATCTCAACTTGGGGAAAAAAGAAATAGAAAAAGAATATTGGTTCATTCATTCAAATACGAATATAAGCTATAATACTAATTTAAAATAATAATCAAAGAAACGTGGTATGGGGGATATAGAAACCTTGTGTATTATCTTTGCATATTTTTTCTGTAAACCTAACATTATTCTAAAAATAAGGTTGTATTTTTTTAAGGGTAGGTGAATGGACATTTCTAACAAAAATCAAACAAACAATGAATGTACACAATTAGTTTATAGCTGAGACCTTCTCTTTCATTTAAAACTAGAAAAAATTGTTAAAGAATTTTGGGGAAGTCTCATCTAGAAAATTGTGTTCTGGAAGATATTCATCCTTCATGAAATATTCTCAGTATAATAGACGAAGTGATCTAAATATTGTCATTTTGCTGAACCAAGGGGTGGGAGGAGTCTTGAGCTTTATAAAATTAACTTCTTTGCCTGAAACTGATATGATAAACTCAAAGAAAAGTTATTTGTGTTATATGAATGTCTGCTATTTAGTAGAGCAATCTCGATTTTAAATTTAGGGCAAATAATATATACTTTATTAAACACGGACATCAGACGTATTTTGGTAGTCAATGATACACTTTATGGAGCAATTATGTCTCTCAGTCATACATTTAGGATTTAATGATTAAATTAGATTTGTTTAACAAAGTCAAAGATTGTTTTTCTACCTTGTAGCTTAGTTTTGGAAGATAGAGGGGCAGTGTATTTGTGTGTATATGTGTGTGTACATGCACACATACTAACCCTGTCTTTGCAACACTGTCAACAAAACATTTTACCAAGAAAATTGACAGAAATTTAAATAAAGGGAATTTTTTTTTTTTTTTTTTTTTTTTTTTTTTTTTTTTTTTTTTTGAGTTGGAGTCTCACTCCTGTCGCCCAGACTGGAGTGCAGTGGCCGCTTCCGGCCACCGCAGCCTCGACCTGCTGGGCTCCGGCGATCCTTCCGCCTCAGCCTTCCAAGTAGTTGGAATTACAGGCATGCACTACCACACCCAGCTGATTTTTTGATTTATTGTAGAGATGAGGTCTCGCTGCCCAGGCGGGTCTCGAACCCACGGGCTCAGGCAATCCACTCACCTCAGCCTCCCAAAGGCGCGGGATTACAGGCTGAGCCACGGGAATTTTTAAAAGTCAATGTTTGCCTCTCTGGTTTAGCTTTAGAAGAAAGTAGTGCTGGAAAAAATCACCCATGTTCACACATTTTGAAGAGTGTGAATTTTATTCACCAATTTGCTTTTTATACCAGGGGCCAGCTGCTACCTTTTGGAAGAGTGAGACATTTCAGCCAGAATTGCCGGCAGCGCAATATAGCTCTAATGGCAGAAGAAAATTCTACCAGATTATGTCCTTTGATTTTCACAGATTTTGTTCAGAGAATCTGGCAATGGGTTGCAGTTTCACACTTCAGAAATACATGGTGGCCAAGAATTATTTCTGAAGTTTTCTTCTAAAGCCTTATTTGCTTTTGAAATTCTCTGTGTTCCTGAATCCATTTCCTACTCATTTCTTACCTGAAATGTGATATTTATATCTTTTTTTAAAAACTAAGATGCTTTTAAAGTGAAAAACTGCATTTTCTACAGCAGACAAAGACCAATATGCCAGCTGAACATTTGAAAGTGTTCTCTGTTGGTAGGTAACTTGATTAGTGACAACTGAGTCACGTGAAATACCTTCTTTAGCCATAGAATATGGTACTGAGACCTGTAACATGTTAGACGTAAATTCTACACATAGGGGATTGCTTTCTAAAGTCAGCACTCAAGATTGTTTGCTTTGGAACCAAAGAACTCCTTTCAAGTCTTAACTCTGCCTCTTCCTAGCTATGTAAATTTGGGCATGTTTCTCTTGACTTCTCTATGCCTCAGTTTCCTTGTTTCAGGGTGAAAAAGAAAAATAGTGTCTAACACATGGACACTAGTTGTTCTCGGTATTAAAGGAGGTAACTTTGTGCCGTGCCTATTGTTGCACTTTGGTGAAATTAAAATGTTAGCTGTTTTCATGATCATGCTAGCATTCAGGGAAAACATGCCAGTACCTACCTGAATAGTGCCACCAGATTTTGCTTCTGAGCATCTTGTGTTTGATTAAAACAAGATGTATGTGTCCAAAAATGCCAGTGCTTCTTGGGATCTTGCCTTAAAATAAAGCTCTGTACCCCAGGTCCCTTGGTATTCCATTTCCTGCCTCTCTTTTCTGGTCAGAACGAGGCTCTAGGCTCTCGTTTCTCCGCCCTACCCCTGGGAGGCTCTCATTTCTTTAACCACTCAGCAAACATTCTGGAAGATTGAATCATCTCTGGCCCTAAAACAAAGTCTCAGGGGCAGGGATGGACCCATGGCCTGATGTGTGGACAGCACCTTCTCCTGCCTCTTCATACCCATCATTTGGGGCTTCTACCAGTTTAGCCAAAAAGATGACCTTGGGCAAGTCACTGAGCTATTCTGAGACCTGGCTTCCTCGTTTATAAAATTAGAAATTTACAAAAGATGATGCTGCTGTCTCTTGCTTCTCCATTATTTTCTCAAAGTCAATAAATTATTGGACATATTTAGTAACAATATGATTGCAATCACTGCCATCAAGAGGCTTGTTTGTCCATGAAACTTCCTTTTTTGCCACAGCAGGATCTATCTTAAAACTCTTACTATATGTGCAATATACAATTTTGCATCACAAGGTATATCTCAGTATATATCTCTGTTCTCTAGTGGTTTTATGACTATAAACCATACTCATGGAACACTGGAAGTTTTTTTTATGTTGAGAGATTAGATTTTCTCTTTTTTTATTGACACATAATAGATGTACATATTTTCAAAGTATCTACATGCACTAATTTGATACATTCACATATTGTGTAAATATCAAATCAGTATACATGAAATATCTATCATCTTAAATATTTATCTTTTGCTAGGAGCACTTGAGTTATTCTCTTTTAGTTATTTTAAAATATACAGTAGATCATTGTCAACTAGAATCACCATACTGCTCTACCAAATACTATATCTTATTTCTTCTATCTAGCTGTGTATTTATACCCATGAATCAATCACTCTTCACCCCTCTCCACCAACCCTCTTAACCTTCCTGGCTTTTGGTAACTTTAATATCTACTCTCGGTCTTCATAAGTTCCACTTGTTTAGCTCCTACATATGAGTGAAAGCATGATATTTGTCTCTCTGTGCTTAGCATATTTTCACTTCTCCATCACTGATGAAGCTTAGCTTAGCTAGGTAGGTAATTCTTGGTTGAAATTGTTTATTGTTGAGAACTTTGAAGATTGAACTCTAAGTTCTCCTAGCCTGAAGTATTTCTGTAGATAAATCTGCTGCTATTCTAATTGGTCTTCCCCGTTAGGTAGTCTGACCTTTTTTCTTGCTGGCTTTAGGATTTTTTCTTTTATACCAACTTTGTGTAGGTGAATTACTATATGTCTAGGAGTTAGTCCTCTCATTTGTTGTCTCATAGTGGTTCTCTGAATCTCTTGTGTCTGAATGGTCATGTCACTGATGAGATGAGGGAAGTTTTCTTGGATAATTTCATGGAATGTTTGTTATAGGGTGGTCTCTGTCTCTCTATCTGCCTCAGAAATTCCACTTAATCTTAGGTTCAACCTCTTGAAATAATTGCTCATCTCTCAGAGGTTTTGTTCTGTCTTTTAAAGCTTCTTGTCTATGTTTTTAACAGTTTGGGTTAGTTCCATATTTTGGTCCTCAAGCTCTGAGGTTCTTTCTTCTGCTTGGTTAATTCTGCTTTCCATGCTTATCAGTTTGTTATTTATTTCTGTATTCTTTATTGCTGTATTCTTTATTGCTGTGAGCTCAGTTATCAACTCCTTCATTCTTTCTTCAATTCTATTTATTCTCTCTATTAATGTCTTGATATATGGGTTTGTGCTTTGAGACCAGGATTCTGGGGGCTCTTCATTGTTTGTGTTCCAAAGTTCATATTCTCAGTGACTGACTTTCCAGGGGTCTGTATGAGACCCATATTCTTCCTTTGGTTTTTCTTCATTTGTGTAGATTTTCCTCCCCACTTTTTTACCTCTTCTTTAATTTTGTTGTTCAGGGATGGGGAGGTAGCTTTTACTTCTGTTTTCTCAATCTCCTATTCTTCCTTATGTGGATCCTTTGACTTTGTTCAATTCTGAAACTGGACTGTGGGTGGGGGACTGTACTTTTTGCAGTCTTGAGATTTAATTGAGGGAGGAGCTGTGATTCAGAAATTATCTGCAGATCCCAGTATCCACTGATGGGTATGTGGGCCCCCTGGAACCCACTTCCCACTGCTTTACAATCTGTCCATGCAGTGTGGGTATAGGTTTGCCCCCCTGAAAGCAAAACAAGGTAAGAAAAAGGAAAAGAATGAAAAAGGAAGGAGAGGTATGAGAGGAAGGTGGAGAGAAAGAGGAAGAAGAGGGAACATAGGCCTAACAACTAACAAATGAAAAGACAGAGAATATAAATTTTAAAAACCATACAGACAATCATAAAAACACACACCAACAGAACCCCCCTACTGATGTATTCTCCCTCAAAAATACCCATACACAAACAGGAAGTCTAAAAAAAAGGCAATGAAAGAACAGAAACAAAGTGAGTATGAGAATATAATCAAAAACAGAAAGAAAAAAGAGGAAAACAAAAAATCAAACAAAAAAACCCAAGCAAAACAAACAAACAAAAAAAAAACAAACAAAAAACAAACAAAACTTGCTCTGAGGCTGTTCCTGTAACTTCAACTTCCTTTCAGCTCTGGTTTCCAGCCCCTCCCCTTCGCTCTCAGTGCAGGCTGATAGGGTTGCTCTCAGTGTGGGCCAGATGCCCCATGGACTACTGTGGGACGAGGGTGGATCAGATCTGGACTCACCCAGCTTGCTGCCACCGTTGTCAAGTCTCCCACTCAGAACTGATGTGTCCATGCTTGTTCCAGCATGGGGGAGGGGCATTTGTCTCGCAGTCTGATGAGACAACCTCTAGGTCCCAGGTTGTAGGCTGGGTGGAGCTGGGTGGGGGCAGTGCAGGTCTCTGCCTGGTCCTGGGACAGAGAAAACAGCTCCAGTCAAGTTTCCTTACTGGTGGGACTCCTCTCCAGGTCTCCCCAACCTGCTTTCTCTACCAGAGCCCCTGCCACTCAACTGTCGCAGGTGATGGTGTGGGTCAGGAGCCAGGTGGTAGAATCAGTTGTATTGCGCAGCCTTTTCTCAGGAGACCCCCGAGGACACAGATGATCCTGCAGCCCGTAGACTCCAATCTCAGGGTGGTGGGGGGTTGCAGTCATCTCCAGAGGGTGCAGGAACCACAGTCTCCCCTCAGGCGGACTTTCTCTCACCCACTGGTGCACACCCACTCATGCAGAGTGTCTTTATAGACACTCGCTTCTACAGAGACTCTCACAGTTCGACCTGTCCCATCACCATATGGCCAAAATCCTCCTGACCATCAGCACATTTTCACTTAACATAAGCACCCTCCATCCATGTTGCTGCAAATGACAGGATTTCAATCTTTTCTTGGCTGAATAATATTCCGTTGTGTGTAAATAGCACATTTCCTTTACCCATTCATCCATTGTTGGGCACTGAAGCTGATTCCATGTCTTTTTGGCGATCGTGAATAGTGCTGCAGTGAACATGGGAATGCAGGTATCCCTTTGATATATTGATTTCCTTACTTTTGGATATATAACTAGTAGTGGGATTGCTGGAACATATGGTACTGCTACTGAGTTTTTTGAGAAAGTTCTTTAAGGATAGAGATAATACTATTTTTACCTCTGTAAGAAGCCTTACCAAAAACTACATTCAAAATTAATTTATTATTCACTAAAATTATAATTCTCTCTGTAGTACACAAATGTTTAACATATCCACAATCTGATAGTTTAACATGCAAATTAAATGTGATTTTATATGTTATATATCACATATTCTGGAGATGGTCTTGTACACACACATATACCCTTTTTGGCTCAAAAGCACATGAAAATATAAGGTGTCATTGTTATTAAAGCAAATGTCAGGCTCCTATTGTGTAAAAAAACCAAGATGTTAGTTGACTTGCCATTGAAGAATTCCAAGAAATGATATCACCATGGAAATATTATCTATTTAGATATTATTATCTTCTTAAGTATCAACATGTGGTCAAGGAGAGAGAGAATAGAGAGTAACCTCTCTGGCACTTTTTTATGTAGCATATAACTCAAATTCCCCTAAAAACCATTATTAGTTATAACTGACTACTGTTTTTCTAGGACTTGAGAGGATACACAAAAATAGTCAGTGGCATAAGTAACAACCTGAAATCCTTTGGCCACAAAATTATATAAGCACAGACTGAGTATTAGATAAAAAATTAGATCCAAGCTTTAAATTATTTGGACCCCCCCCAATATTACTTCGTTGTAATATCGATGAAAAAAAATGCTGAGATTAAAAGAACAGGATAATTGAAAAGAAACGCGTTATCCAGTGATTCATTTGTGGCTATGATGTGGGTCACAAGAGGTAGGTTTCTGTTCCAGGTTAAGTTTTCAGTCTTGATGGGGAAAGGCAGACATGAAAGGGTTACTCAAAAGAAGACTCTAGAACATTGCAGTGTATCTTATGAGGGTGAGATAGAGTGAAGATGGAGAGGGAGTGAGCAGAAGGGAGAGATTAAGCCGATTCAGGAAGAGATGCAGACAAAGAGGCCGAGATGGGCAGCACCCTGCTTTGGTGTTCAGGAGTGATTAGGAGTGACTGAGTCTTGTGCTGCCAACTTGGCATTTGGCTAATATTTTCATGATCAGTGGCAGGGGCCTTCAGCAAAGGAGGAAGCCCCAGTGGTTTGATGCCCAGATAGAACTACGGTGCCTTTTCCACCTGTCTAGGCCTTTTGCTTTTGTAACTGGCTTCTTCTCTGGCCTCCCTCTTCTAGAATGTTCCCCTTACCAACACTTTCTTTCCAATGAGAAGAGGCAGTATGGGCTGGAACCCACTCTCCCTGACTCTTGATAAATACATACACGTTGTATGAGCTGGTGGTTAAACTGTTAGTAGTTTGAAATCAGCCATGGTGGGAGCATTTAAACCTTGGAACTTGGCAAACGAGTGCTTTCTTCCCTTGAAGAGTCAGCTCACCTCCAAGAGAGGACTTGGTGGGTAAAATCTGCATGAAATGTATGCTATTTTCTTGCTCATTCCTGTATTTGTGATTGAAGGCAAGACTTAAATCCTTCACAATTTCAGGAATAGAATGACTCATTGGGCTAATGTTACAATTTATAACAGTATGCCAGTCCAAGGCTCCAACATCTGCGTTTAGTATTTAACATTAAAGGCATGTTTATCACTTCCAGGAGGTTATCCTCAAGGAAAGCTGGGGAAATTGAAGAGAGCTGATTTCGTATATTTCAAAAGAAAAACGATATGGAGAATGTGTATTGTAGAGACTTAGTCATAATTAAACCAAACTCAGAATGTGGATTTAATGGGAAATAACTAAAATTCTAGTTTCAGTTTATTCCATTTTGGGTTAAAAAAAGAAGTTTCTATTATCCTTACTTCTATTTGTTTTTTTCCTTCATTCTTATGAGTGTATTAATATACATAATACTTCTTATGAGACTGGAGATTCATTTGTTTTAAATTTTATATATTCATGACTTCGGTGATAACATTTTGAGTTTCTTTTCAACTAACTTCCTAGTTCGCTAGTGGCCAGGCCTGGACCAAGACCCTTCACTCCTGGCTTCTATGTTATCTGCGATGTCCCACAGAAATTGAAAGGATGGCTTAGTGCTCATTCATTTATCAAGTTATATTATCTTCCCGAAAGGTGTAGAATACTTTACATTTTAAATGGAACTAATAGTAGTTATTGTCAACTCTGTAACAGGCTGATTGGCACATCACATGCTTTGTCATGCTCACAGCAGTCCCAAATGGTAGATGTTATTATTCCCCATTGAGAAAAATTAAATTACTTGCCCAGGATCACACCAATGTTAAGGATAAGTGGTTTAAGCTGTTTGATCCCACAGCCTAAGTTCCTTACGCTATGCCACGCTACCGCCTATATATTATATGATTTTAATCTTCCCGTTCCTTTATGAAATGCACAACAGGTGTTATCACTATTTTCCAGATTAAGTTTTGAGCGGATAGCTGGCAAGGTCCTCTGGCTTCTCGTCCATCGCTCCTCCCCCGCCTGCCACAGTTATCCACGAGGTAACAAAATTGACGTAAAGTCAACGAATCTGACTTCATGTGACACTTTAGTAACACGGTATTTCAAACTGATAAAAGCTGCTTTGGGATTGAAAACAAACATCTTTAGGTGGTTCATATTTTAAAAGCAAGTGTGAGGGCCAAGAAAGAAGTCTTCGACTGTTGCCACCTGCCTCCATCAGAACGCCATGCTTGGCACACAGCCAAAATGAACGTCATGGCCTGAATCTTCACATTGGTTTCATTTTGATTAGAAAAGTGGTAAGTGCTTGGACTTTAAAGAAAAAGCTGATTTGTAGACACATACCACCTAGTTTCTAGCTGACAACCCACCGCAGGTTTCTGGGCCACCCGTGCAGGGGGAGAGAGCGTAATTAATGATTGTAGAGGGACCTGCTCCGTAGATCCGTCCTTGTCCTTTTGTTCTCTTTTATGTCTTCCTAAAATGTTGGGTTGCACGTCCAGCCTGATCCTCAGCTCCTGAACCCTCTCGTCTGACTGGTGGGCCTGGCAGGAATCAGGAGTGGGAGGTTCAGTCATAGGCAAAGAGCAACCAGCTGTGCAGAAGCCACATGCAAAGCAGTTTGTCACCTGGAGACAGTACAGCCGCACGTTTCAACAACCAGGACTAAAGATTGCAGGGGGCACCCAAAAAATCAGGGATCACTTTACACCAACCAGTTAGCAGCCCCCCACCATGAAACCATTAACTGCGTTGCTCTAAATGAGAACAAGGTGACAAAGTCCATCTTTGCAACTTAACAAACGAGACTATTGATTATCAAATAAGAATAAGAAGGGCAACTCCTTCAGGTCCCCTCCCACTGTGGGAGCTTTTCTGTCCTCTCAATAAATCCCACTTTCTCAAAAAAAAAAGAAGAAGAAGGGATTTCCTTATATTGTCAGATGGATTACCAGGAAATAATTGAGGGCCTGCTGACAATAAATTTATAGGACTGATATTTTAAAAACAAATTTGATGACATGTGTATATGCAAACACACCATATGCACATATAACACATATATACATACATTTCACACACATGTATATCTGAGTGGGCCCTGGTCCTTTGAAGCTACCACCATCGCAGTTCAAGCTTCTGACAGCCATGCTGTAAGGGGCAAAACATTTTGAAGCTCCCTTTTGTGGTTGATATTGGATCCCCAGTTCATGAGTACCACAAGAATATCACGCTTTTGTATTTACAATTTTTTTAGCCTACATGGAATTATCCAGTTTGATCACACATATTATTTGCTAATTTGATTTTGGCTGTTTTCCAAAGTCAATCCAAATTTACAGGAAGATGACTCACTACTATTCCTGGTAATTGGGGAAATGGGTCCAAGACTGTGGAGTTTGAGCAATCATGGTGGCATTGGGAAAAGTGTAGGGGGACTGTTTCTTCTCTACCATGGCTTGTTTATTTGGAATGGTGGCTCACGCCTGTAATCCCAGCACTTTGGGAGGCTGAGGTGGGAGGATCACTTGAGCCCAGGAATTTGAGACAAGCCTGAGCAACATAGCAAGACCTTGCTGCTACCAAAAAATAAAAATAAAAACTGAGCATATGACTGTAGTCCCAGCTACTCCAGAGGCTGAAAAGGGAGAATTGCTTGAGCCTAGGAGTTGTAGACTTCCATGAGCCATGACCGTGCCACTGTACTTCAGCCTGGGTGACAGAGCAAGACGCTCACTCACATCACACACACACACACACACACACACACACACACACACACACACACACACACACCTGTGGCTTTCGAGTTATACTTGCAGAACACAGGACAATGTTCTTTCTTTGAGGTGCTGAGGGAACAACAACCCTAATGACAGGGAGGTTTGATGTAAGGTGCTGGGGAACACTGTGAGGAGTTTGGTGTGTTGAGCCCACATGAATGAATGAGTGGGATGGGAACTGATTGGGTGGGGAGGTTCCTTGGGGCCTGCCTCTATGCTACATGCAGAAAATCTGAGATAGGACATGTAAGGAAGATACCCTCTGAAATGCACTTTTATTCTCATTTGCTTTTAGCATAATTTTTTATTTTTGGAGATGTGCTTTTGACCACACTCAGTGGCTCATACCTGTAATCCCAGCACTTTGGGAGTCTGAGGCGGAAGGATTGCTTGAGGCCAGGAGTTCGAGACCAGCATGGGCAACATGTTGAGACCCTGTCTCTACCAAAGAGAGAGAGAGATAGAGAGAGAGAGAGCTTCCCCCAATCTGAATAACTAAGATACTGCTCTCTAATGGGTAAATACTATCCAGATTCAGTTTGTTATAATGAAATAAAGGAACAGAAACAAAGCAAAAGGCCTTTGGTTAACTACTAGCTGAATATTTGAATATGAACTCTTACAGAGTGACAGTAGGTTCAGACAGGGCCATTCTTTTGGTCTGAATGAGACACTAAGTAATGAAACAGTCGAGTGATGGTTAACGCTCTGCTCCATTCAATGTTTGCAGGATTCTGAATGGGCAGAGTCTCCTCTGGATGTGTTCTATTTTCCAGGACATAGAACTCATTAATGAAAGAGTTCTAGGTCTCTGCTTTGTAGATCTGGGTCGGTGACTTAGTTCACTGCTCTGCTCACTATGTTATCTTGGACAAGTTACTTAACCTTTCTGAACCACCCCTGTAAAACTAGGTTAATTCTTTTTGTCTCCCAGAGTCGTTGTGGGGATTACATGAAGTTTAACAGTTTATATAAGCACATGACAGTATCTGCCATGGAGCTGGCAGTCAGGCAATGCAGTATTCATTCAGTTAAAAAATGGAATGTAACTATCCACGAAAGACTTAAATGCCTTAACATGTTATTTGAGGCCAGGCTCCATGGCTCGGCCTGTCATCCCAGTACTTTGGGATGCTGAGGCAAGTGGATTTCCTGGACCTGCGGGTTCAAGACCAGCCCAGGTAACTTGACGGGATCTTGACTCTACAATACATTAAAAAAAAATTAGGAGGGCATGGTAGTACACACCTGTAGTTCTGGCTACTTGGAAGGCTGAGGCAGAAGAATCGCTGGAGCCCAGCAGATTGAGGCTGGGGTGACCGTGAGTGTACCACAGCATTCCAGCCTGGGTGACAGAGTGACTCTAACTCCAAAAAAAAAAAAGTTATTTTAGATGAAAATTCTGTTTGCCAGCTCTTGCTTTCCCATTGGTTTCCAATATACAATGGAGATAAACTTTTCTTAAAATCCCCCAAATAGAGCTGGGGTCTCCTCATGGCTGGCTTTCCCTTTGCTATGAGTATATCTTGATATCAGGTTCATTGAGATCATTAGAATTCTGCTGATAGCTCAGATAAAACTGATAAGCAGTTGCTTTGTTTAACAAAGTCTAGCATTTAACATTCAAAGTGCGTTTTATTTACCACAGCACAGTGTTGAAACAAGTTTCTGATATTATTTTTATTTTAAAGATGTGGGGTACATTTCAGGATTAGGAACATAAGTGGTCATTGTACAGGTAAAGTTTGGGTATCCACTAAAACAAATTTTAAGGCAGTGGAACCTTGTCAGATGCATGTACTCATTTAGCAAATATGGCCTGAGACTTGCATGACAGTGGGGAGTGGGATGAAGAAAACAACACAGATCCGTTCTTTCTTGTTGTAGCACTAGCAGGCTCTAGGGGGAAAGCAGACATCTATCAGACATCTGCACAAACACTTGTGTGATGTCACTGTGACTCATGTTATGAAGGAAACATCTAAGGTGCTATTAAATGTGCAATAGAGGGCTGTAACCCAGCCCAAGAGGCCAGGGAAGTGATTTCTGAGCTAAGAGCTGAAGAAAGAGTGGGTGTCACCTGGGTGCACATAGGATGTTTCCTAGGCAGAGGCAAGAGTTTGTGCACAGACTGGAAGGCAGGAGGAAGCAAGGCAAAGAGGCAACTGGAAGTGAGGTGGGGATGAAACGGCCTGCGGGGCCTCTGATGAAGTGGCGGGGGGGTCGCCAGACTAGGAGGGTCCCCTTGAGGGAGGAAAGCATTGAACATTCAAGCCACACAGTCAGACTGGCATTTCCCAAGACCGACCCAGGGTTTCCACCAGGTCTGTTAGGGAAATCACACACCAGAATATCTGCTTTGAACCAAATCCAACCTCAAACCATAATTCCTCCAGGCAGTTGGATTGTAGAAAAGTCGTCTTCATTGCAGGTGGTGTGTCCATTACAGTTATCCACTGAGCTGCTGCTTTTAAAAATCAGTAGGTAAGTCCACAAGAAATGCAAATTATATCTCATAATAATTTAAGAAAAACCAGAAAGCAAGTCTTTTAAAACTTCAGCTTAGTTAACTTAAAAATAAAATATGATCAGTAGCACCACAACCGTCCATGGAAAAGAGGAATTTGATTGCCCCAGCTAATGCACTAGATAAAGAAATATTTTTCTTCATAGATAGAAGCTCATGGTACTTTAAAAAATTAACTCACCTCCTCTAGTGTACCCCAGAAGTGTCAGAATTATCTTGAAGGATCCACGTTCATCCCAAACAGTGTTGAAGCTATTCAATGTATTCATTTGTCAAAACTCAGTAATATTTCTGAGGTCATGCCTTTGCAATGCATGTCCAGTTTCACTGAATTTAACATGGGTACAGAGAATAACACTGCAGTGAAACTCTCTCTGTGTGAAAACAGTTTGAAGCCTCAGATGTTAGCCTCATCATTTTAGGTACTATTTGTGAGAGTGAAATTAGAAAACCAAGAAAAGCATTCTGATATCTTTTAACTTTTTTATTAAGTAGATTTGATTATGACAACCCAAGAACGAGTAGGACTCTATATCAATATACTGTATTTTGGATTAATGAGGGAAGCTAGTGTGTTTTGTAACATTATATTAATATGCCATAAGCTAATGCATTGATTCTAATCATCAGCTGCATTATACTAGTTTGTTATAATAAAGCGTGAAGAGCTGTTGACTAAGGATATGCCTGTTCATATTGAATTTTGAGCAGTTATGTTTCCAGGGAAACCAGTTTTTTTGTCAGCAAAAGATGCACCCACAGCAGTGCAAAACACTTGCCAAAAATAATCCAACCTTATTATAAAATGTGAATTCAAATGTTCCCACAGCCCTAAGGCAATAATGAAAAGATGTTTGCAGTTTTGGAGAGTTGACTCCATTAAATAAGCTCACCATAACATAGATTTCAAACAAACATTTATGCTGTCGAAAGTAGATGATTTACTTGTAGGATAGATCCAGTTTTGAAAGTTAATGTCTTAGATGCAGTATGGATCTTCTAATGAAGAATTAATTAGGCTTTGCTTTCTCTACTAATAAATATACTATATAGTTGTATATAGTAAAATCTTATTTGTCTCACATCTTTAAAATAAAAATCTTATAATCTTATTTGTGTCAAATTTTTGACAGTTGGATGTGGGTTGGGTTGGAATTTGGTTTTGTGTTATCTATGAAGAGTCTTTGCTAATGTAAAAATTTTAATATATTTGAAGACATTTTTGCATGGCCAGCATTTAATATTCACCCAGTAGGCAATTTTTTTCTAAAGCTGACAAGTGTCAAATTATTTCTAACTTGAATAATAGCAGACCAGCACATTTTTGACCTGATGTTAAAATCATCAAAGTAAAGCTCTCAAAATACCTGCATATGGATGTCTAGCTGTCTCAGAACCATTTGTTAAACAGAATACGCCTTCTTTGTTTTGTATATTGATTCTAAATTCTGCAGCTTAAAGATAGGCTCCATATTTTATTTGTAATCATATATATAATACAAACAGATATATAGATAACATGACCGTTTCATCTAATGTGCTTAACCTTGGGCAAATATAACACTCAAATTGAATTGGTGGGAGTTTATTAAAGGAAGTCTGTATATCCAGGTATATCTCTTTTCTCTCTTCACCCTCACGACCACCCTAGATCAAGCCTTCATCATCTCCGACTTAGATTGTTATAATTGGAACACTTTACAATTCACCTCCATGTTGCTGTCAGGATGACCTTTTGGAAACAGATGAGATCAAGTCATTTTTTAAACATTTTAATTCACTCTTCCTTTAGAACAGTCTCTGAGATGCTTACTCATGGAGGTTACAACTGGTGCCACCTGTCTTTCCCATACAACCCCCTTTGCCATCCTTAACAGCCTATGCAAGAGGGCCAACCTTGCCCAAACATACCTTACACTTTTGACTGTTTTGAACATTTCGTATAAACAGAACTACACAATATGCAGCCTTTGGTTCCTTTTGCATGAAAACTTAGGATCGTGTTTTTATAGTTTGTTCCTATTACAGCCCATTATTAGTACTTCATTTCTTTTATGACTGAATAACATTCTATTGGATAAATACACCACAAGTTGCTTATCTATTAACCAGTGATGAACATTTGGGTTGTTCCAACCTTTTGACTATTAGAAATTGTGTTAACCAGGAATATTTATGTACAAGTTTTTGGTTGGCCATAGGTTTTCAAGTTCCTTGGGAATATGCCTTCATTTTTTTCCATTTATTGACTAGAGTATCCCTTCTCCATTTAATTGTCTTGGCACCCTTATAGCTAATTCACTGATCCTAAATTTATTTATTTGTGGATTCTTAATTTCATTCCACTGATGTGTATGTATTTCCTTATGTCAGTGCCATACTTGGTTGTTGCGATGTTACAGTGAGTTTTAAAACTGGGAAGTGTGAGTCTCTACCTTTATTCTTTTTCAAGACTGTTTTGTCTAGTCTGAGTTCCCTATATTTCCATAGAATTTTTTAAGGAACAGTTCGTAGTTTCTATTTTTTTAAAAAAGACAGCTTAACTTTTAATGGGGATTACTGTAGATCAGTTGGAGGAGTTATTGCCATCCTAACCATGTTGAATTTTCCAAGCCATAAACACAGGATGTCTTTCCATTTACTTGGGTTGACTTTAATTTCTTTCAATAATGTTTTAGAGTCTTCACTGTACAAATCTTGCACTTCTTTGGTTAGATTTATTCCTAGGTATTTCATTCTTTTTGATGCTATTGTCAATTGACTTGTTTCCCTAAACTTATTTTTGGATTGCACATTGCTAGTTTATAGAAATACAGTCAATTTTTGTATATTTATTCTGAGTTCTGCAACTTAAAGCACTCATTTATTCTAACAGGTTTTGCTGTGAATTCCTTCCGACTTTTTATACACAAGGTCATGTCCTCTGAAAATAGTTTCACTTCTTTCTTTCCAGCCTAGAAGATGCCCTTCATGTCTTTTTCTTGCCTAGTTGATGTGGTAAGAACTCGCAATCCAACACTGAATAGAAATGGTGAGAGCAGACGTCTTGATTGCGTTCCTGATCTCGGGGGAAGAATTTCAGTCTTTCAGTCTTAAGTATAATATTCTCTGTGGGATTTTCATAGGTCCTTTTTTAAAAATCAGATTGTGAAAAGTCCCTTCTAGTTCCAGTTTTTATCACTGCATTTATCCTGAAAGGGTGTTGGATTTTGTCAAATGCTTTTTTTAACATATATTGAGATGCTCAGCTGGGTTTTTTCCTTCATTCTATCAATATGGTATTATGTTGATATTTGCATATGGCCATAGTTAATTTTATTTGTCAACTTGGAGGATGTCTTGGATGAAATTAACATGTTAATTGGGGAGCTTAGTGTAAACAGATTATACCTCCATAAATTAGGTGGGCCTCTTTCAATCAGTTGAAGGCCTGAATAGAACTCACCTAATGATCTACCTCCCTGAACAGGAGGAAATCCTTCAGCAGGCTGCCTCCTGTCTCTGCTGTCCTGGGTCTCCTTCTGCTGGTCTTCAGACTAGAACTGCACCATCAACTCTCCTGGGTCTTCAGGCCCCCAGTCCTTCGACAGGGCATGCACTATTGACTCTCCTAGATCTCTGCCTGCCAGCCCACACTGCAGGTTTGGACACACTGGCCTATATAATCGCATAAACTAATTCCTTGTACTAAATCTCTTTCTGTATGTGTGTCTGCAAGTGTGTGTGTGTGTGTGTGTGTGTGTGTGTGTGTGTGTGTGTCCTATGATTCTCTTTCTCTGGAGAACCTTGACTAATACAGATATTAAGCCAATCTTGTTGCTGTGGTGATTTCCACTTGGTAGTTGTAGACAATCCTTTTTATATGTTACTTGATTCCATTTTCTGGTATTTTGTTGAGCATTTTTGTATGTGTATTCACAAGGGATATCAGTCTGTAGTTTTCTTTTCTTGTAATATCTTTGTATTGCTTTGTCATCAGACTAATATTATCCTAACAGAATAAATTGGGCAGTGTTTCCTCCTCTTCTGTTTTTTGGAAGCGCTTGTAAAGAATTGATGTTAATTCTTCTTTAAATGATTGATAGAATTCACTAGTGAAGCCATCCTGTTCTGAGAGTTCCTTATGGAGTTTTTTGATTACTGACTCATTTTCTTTACTTATAATATTGCAGGGTCTAATTTGATCATCAGTTTCTTAGGTAGTTTGTGTTTTCTAGGAATTTGTACATTTTATGCTGGTTATCTAATTTATTGATTTATATCTATTCTTAGTATTCCCTTTTATTCTTTTTCATTTCTGCAAGATCAGAAGGGGTGATTACTCTTTCATTTTTTATTTTAGTAAGTTGAGATTTCTCTTTTTTGTTATTGATAAGTCTAGCTAAAAATGTGTCAATTTTGTTAATCTTTTAAAAAAATGAACTTGGTTTCATTAACTTTGATCATTTAAAAAAGCTTTTGTATTTCATCATGTCTATGCTGATTTTTATTAGCACTTCCCTTCTGCTTGCTTTGAGTTTAGTTGGCTCATTTTTCAGCTTCTTAAGGTGGAAGATTAGATTACTGATTTGAGAACTTTTTTAAAAAGTCTTTTATGGCTATGATTTGTCCCTAAATACTGATTTACCTCCATCTCATTGGTTTTTGTTGTATTTTCATTTGTCTTGAACTACTTCCTAACTTCCATTGTGATTTCTTCTTTGACCCATTGGTTATTTGGGAGTGTGGTGTTTAATTTTCACATGTGTGTAAATTTCCCCAAATTTCTTCTTTATTAATTCCTAATTTTATTCTATTATGGACAGAGAATAACCTAATATGATTTAAATCCTTTTAAATTTACTGAAGCTTGTTTTATGGCCTTGTATACTACAGCCTATCCTGGAAATATTCCATGTTTATATTGACAAGAATGTCTATTCGACTTTCATTGGGTGGAGTGTCTATTTTTTATATTGTTTTGTAGTGTTGTTCCAGTATTCTGCTTCCTTTTTGATCTTCTACCTAGTTGTTCTGAAGTCTTCAACTGTTATTTATTTTTTTCTGTTTTTTTTTTGGGGGGGGGGTGTCTGGTGTGCGATCCAAAAGAATTGCACAGATGTTAGATTAGAGAATGTAATTTAAAAGTAAATTGGGGAGGGGGAGAGAAGTTTCACCTCCCCAAGATAGGGAAGGGAGCCAAAGCCAGGAAGCATGGCCACACCAGAGTCTGGCAAGGCAATGGCCCAACTGTTATTGCTGAATCGTGTATTGCTCCCTTCAGTTTTATTGGGTTTTTTCATGTAGTTTTGGGCTTTAGTGTTAGTTTAATATATTTTGTAATTATCATATTTTATGAATTGACCCTTTTATCATTATAAGATGTCCTTCCTTGGCTCTAGGAACAATTTTTGTCTTGAAGTTTATTTTGTCTGATGTTAGCACAGCCATTCCAACTCCCTTTGGGTAACTGTTGGCGTATTATATCTGCTAATTTATTTTACTTTCAGACTACTGTGTCTTTGACTCTAAAATATTTCTTTTGTAGGTAGTATGTAGTTGGATTACAGCTTTTTTTTTTTTTTTTTTTTTTTTTTTTTTTTAGTTGGAGTCTTAGACTGGAGTGCAGTGGCCGCTCCCGGCCACCGCAGCCTCAACCTGCTGGGCTTCCGCTTCAGCCTACCCAGTAGCCGGAATTACAGGCATGCGCTACCACGCCCGGCTGATTTTTTGATTTATCGTAGAGATGAGGTCTCGCTGCTCAGGCAGGTCTCGAACCCACGGGCTCAGGCAATCCACTCACCTCAGCCTCCCAAAGGCGTGGGATTACAGGCTGAGCCACCGAGCCCGGCTGGATTACAGTTTTTTATTAAAAACTGGCCTATCAGTCCTGCCTTTTGATTAGAATATTTACCTATTTACTAATGTAATTACAGATAAAGTAGAACTTATGTCTGTCATTTTGCTATTTTAAAAAATATGTTTAGCCTTTTTTATTTCTATTACTCCATTACTGCTTTCTTTCCCATTAGATAGAAATTTTCTAGTATATGATTTCCAAACTCTTACTGTTTTTTTTACTTTTTTGGGTTATTTTTATAGTGGCTACTTTGAAGAATACAGTCATCATCCTAAGATAATCTGGTTTGGTTCAATGCCAACTTAATTTCTATTATATACAGAAACTTTACTCCAATATAGCTTTCTCCTTCTCCCTCTTTTGTGCTAGTATTGTTATATAAATTATACGTTTATATAGCAAAATGGTTTTATTATTGTTGTTTTAGTCAATTGCATTTTGAATCAGATAGAAGAAAAGTGTTACAAACAAAAGCAAAAGACAGTATACTGTCTTTTATATTTACCTATGTATCTTGCTACCTTTGCTAAAGGTCCTTAGTTCTTTTTATGTATTGAAGTTAATGTCTTGTGCTCTTTCATTTTGACCTGAAAGATTCCTTTAGTATTTCCTGTAGTGCATGACTGCTAGTGACCAATTTTCCCAGTTTTTATTGCTTTTTCATTTTTGAAGGATAGTTTTGCTGGATATAGAATTATTAGTTGTCAACCCTTTTCTTGCAGCACATTGAATATGTCATTGCCTTCTGGTTATCATTATTTCCAACGAGAAGTCAGAATTTATTGTTATTTAGAATCTTTTGTATGTGGTGAGTCACTTTTCTCTTGCTTTCAGGATTTTTTGTGTTTGGCATTTGATATTTGAATATGAAAAGTTGATGTTGAACTCTTTGTGTTCATCCTACTTAGAGCTACTGGGCTTATTAGATGTGAAGATCAAAGATTTTGGGAAATTTTCAGCCATTATTTCTGCAGATTGTTTTCTACCCCTTTTTCTTTTTTTCCTCTTTCTCAGACTCTTATTATGTGTATAGTTGTATGCTTCTGATGTCTCACAGGTCACTGAGGTTCTGTTCATTTTTCTTTACTCTTTTTTCCTTTTTTCCCCCCTCATACTGGATGACTGCAGTTCACCTGGAGAGAAACGAGTGAAAAAAGGCAAGAAAAATGCCGCAAAGCACACTCTTCTTACCTAAAGTCAGCTGTTTTCTTGAATAAATGTGCCTTAGATTGGTGCAAGCCTTTGGTTAGTTTCTAGACTTCAAAAAAATTTTATTTTGGTCATTTTTTCCCCCATTGTCTTTCTTATTTCTAAGGAGGAGCCATTCCAGAAGTACTTCCTCACCAGATAATTTTGAACTCAGTGTCCCTTCTTATGATTCTCTCAACCTAAAGATTGTGATCCTTAAAAAAGTTATTCAATAACTATTGGTTTAGTCTGTTTGTGTTACAGTAAAGGAATACTCCAGGCTGGGTTATATATAAGGAAAAGATGCTTATTTGGTGCACGATTCTGCAAGCTGTATAAGAAGCATGATGCCAGCATCCGCTTCTGGTGAGGCATCAGGCTGCTTCCACTCATAGCAGAAGATGAAGGGGAGTGACTGTGTCACCTGGTGAGAGAGGGAGCAAACGGAAGAGACAAGGAAGGTGCTGGGCCTTTTTTAACAATCAGTTCTCATGGGAACTAATAGAGAGAGAACTGTCATTACCATGAGGACATAAGGACTCCACCAAACCTTTCATGAGAGATCTGTCCCCATGGCCCAAATATCTCCCATTAGACCCCACCTCCGACACTGGAGATCAAATTTCAACATGAGACTTGATAGGGCCAAACACACCACATCCAAACCATAGCACTGAGTAATAAAATACTAAGCTCTATGTTGGGTGCTGAAGATTACAATGTGCCTTTCACTCTGTTTTAAAACTTGTACTGCTTGCATTTGTTCCTTCCATAGTTGCAGTTTTTGTATCATTAAGAGTTAGGAGGTATTGACCACGAAGCATATGAAGAAGTAAGTTGAAAAAAGAAATCTCTAGTACAATACCCATATAATTTATACATGAAGATTAATTAATGATATTTAGAATTGAGAAAAGTGTTATAGTTGCCTGAGTGCCTTAGGGATATGAAAAAGAGTGCCATGTGGACAAAGAAATGAGGCCATTATTATGTAAGTTTAAATACATAGATGCTTGCATTAGTGATGTGTATATACTGTGTAGTAAGCAAAGAAACAGGTCGACTTAATGCTTTTGATAAGACTCAGAATAAGTAATTATCTGTTAATCTATTGGTTACCCTTTTCAGGCATGGCGTTTGGGGATGGCAGAGATCTAGTTCAGTGGAAAGGTTCAGAACTTAAGGTGACAATGGCCAAGATATTTGAAAGCTGAGTTCTGGTTTCTACATTGGCCTTGGATCCTGGGAATGCAGAATGGTTTGTTTTAATCACAGGAACCATCTTTATCAGTTTCTGTAGTGGCCAAAAGAACACAATCTGAGAAGGTTACGGAGTAGCTTAATTAAAATGTTAGAGAAAATAACAGAAATAAATTAATTCAGAGAGTGTTTTTGACATTAACCATGGAAAAAGCAGCTCGTTTTCATAAAGCACTTGGAAAAAGCAAAATGAGAGTAAATGTGCTTGCCAGTTAGATACAAAGATACCACGTATACGTCAAGATAAATTTAAAAATCATGAAACAAGCAATTGGGTCTATAATCTTCTATAATGGATCCATTTGGATATGTGCTGTCTGCACTTTTGGTGAAAGAAAATACATTTGATCAGGGGCCATGGGGAGACTGCTATCAACAATATTCTAAGTTCTAAACTGAACTTGGAGAAGATTGTCTGTGCAAGTTCACTTATAATGTATAGAATGTATAATGTTGACTTACAGTGAAAGCAAAGTAAACATGAATGAAAGAAACATTTGAATGAGAAAGGGATACATTTTAAAATTTTTGTTTAATACTTTATTATTGTTGACAGCTAATTTTTCCTCCAAAAATCATATTCTTCCATAAATAATTCTACACAATAAACTTTTTATAGATTACCCTATAAAAAGTCTGTAATAAATTAATACATTTGAATTTGAAATTGATAGGATCTGGTTGTGTATAAAAGAAGTACAAATTTTGATTCATGAAATTTGTTCAATTGAGCAACCATGTAAAAAATAATTATACAAACATTTGGCAGACTCAATTTAGAGGATGACTAAAAGTTGATTAATTATTTTTAAATACTCCCAGAAAATATTTTAAACTGATTTCTTAGGACAGCTTAAAATAATTATTAGTCAGCTTCAAATGATAAACTCTACAAGAAAATTGATTCATAAATTGTAAGCCATGAAACAAATTTGTTCCCTTAAGAGAGATTTTTGTTTATATTTAATTGAAGATAAAGAATATGAATCATTAGTCAGGTTATATGCCAAATGTGACTGGCGTGCAGAGATGTGTACAAACTGAGTCCACGGGGCACATATGACAGTCGGCTGTAATTTTACAATCGTTATTATGTAGTGTAGAGAAATCACCAGCACAGAAGGACCAACATAACACAATGAAATACTTGCTCAAATACAAGAGGTTCTCTTGTGGAATAACAGAATTTTAAAACTTTTGAACAGCAAGAGACATTGTTAAGTTTTTCTGGCAGTGGTAGAAATGATGACCCAACACATACTACGCACTGTCATTAGCACAAATAGAATAAGAAGTGCCAGTGTCTAGAACTGGCCTAGTATGCCTGGGAAACAGAATCTCCTAGCTACGGATGGCTCTCAAGCCAGGGGCATGATATTGGCGGAGGGTCAGTGTTGGAAGTCTTTTCTTACAACAGAGACGTGCGTGTATGTGTGTGTGCTTGTGCACACGTGCATGCGTGTATGTGTGTGATAGGAGTTAGGGTAAGGGATGTAAGAAATAAAATGCAGCTGCTTTCTGTAGGGTAAACAGAAAGCTAGGTAAGCAGTAAATTCTGAGACCTGCATGGTAGTTAAAGAAGGGAGCGTTAATAATCCAGTTGTGGTTAGTGAAGCATTGCCATTAACACACATTACCAATCCCTAAATTCAAAGATTGAGAATACAATTAAATACCTATTGTAAAATGATAGTGAATGCTATTTAATTTTTTAATGACTCTGAAGTCATATTTGAAACATTTAATACCCCAGAGTACTCACTGCACCATTAGCTACATATGTTTTTATAGATGTGTCGGTGACAAGAGATTTCTGGTTTTCCAGAATGTTGGATATCAGCTGTTTTAAAAGTTGTGGACTTTCCTGGCTGTGTTGCATTCTGTCTTCATCAGTCTGACATGACATTTTTGTTCGTGACATTCTGTTCTATGTCTAGTCTTGGCATTTTGTTTTCCAGTTACCTAGGGCTAAGATCACTTCCTTCTGAAAGGTTGTGGAAATCATTATTCCTTGCATAGTATGTGCAGTTTGCAGATAACGTCAGGAACTCGAATTTTGTATAAAAAATTGTGGTGTTAATTGTCTTCTTTCTTCTTTCTTATTTCTAAAATTGTTACTACCTTTCCAAAGAACACATTGTAGCTTTCACAGGCATTCATGCGTTATTTTATACAGCTTCTTAGTATTCACCTTCTTGAAGTAGTATGCAGCTGCTGGTATTTTTCTGGTAGGCAAATAAATCAACCTTTTGCCCTTGGCTGGATGTTTTTGTTTGGAGTTTTCATCTGATGTGGGGCCGCTTAGCCATGTGTGGCTTAAAATGTGACAAGTCTGAACTGAGATGCGCCAGTAAGTGTAAAATATACAACCCTTGTCAACGACCTCATGCAATAAATATGAAATATTTCAATAATTTTTATATTGGTTACATGTTAAAATGAAACATTTTAGATATATTGGATTAAGTAAAAGATATTAAAATTAATTCCATCAAGTTCTTACTTTTTAAAGGTATCTGCTGGAAGATTTTATCACATGTGTGGCTTGCATTATGCTTTCTAGCTGTGGTTTAGCGAACTCACAGGTTTGCAGAACCTATGATAAAATCTTGCAAGTTTCCCTCTTAGCATGGTGCACCTATGCTGGCATGCTTCTCTGGCGAGAGGATTGGTGGGGAAGAGGAAGTACTGATGAAAGAAGGTTGACTTTTTTGGTCATTGCTGGCCATGCCTTTCTTTCCTGCCACTGCGTGCATGCTCTGTCAGCCTGATTTGCTTGGTTTAATTGCTGGGATGGGAGGGCCTCTTGATAGAGGAGGGAATGGAATCATTGGGCTGTTTAGGACTCCTTTTGACAGTGACTCTTTGACTTTTTGATCATTAATAATTGACTCATGACTCTGGGAAGCGGGATGGCAGGAAAAGAGTGCAGAAGTTAGCATTAATATGGCTAATAAACATGGAACACATGCTGCATTTGAATGTCCTAGAGGTTACATTTGCAAATCTAGTCTGTGGAGCCGGCATGTAGCAATTCGTGAGTCTGTGCCTGGGATGATATGTATGAAACAGTAGTTCTGCCAGGCTAGTGACTTTAGCCATTTTAACCTAAAATGTGAATTTTACAACATAATTGATATGGTTGCTCATGTCAGTATCTCTTGGCAAGACATCAAAATGGAGCAAATTGTTCATGCTCTAGCCTGGTTGTTCTGAGGTTATTACTCAAATAAACAAATGGAAGTATCCAGTGTCTCAGCTACTGAGTGATTTGCTGGTTAATTGGTTCTGATTTCGAAACCCATTTATACTTAGATGGGCAGAAGTGTGACAGAATTAATATCGCCATGGGGACAGTCCTCTGACAAACTGATCTTATTTTTCATGTCTAGTCTGAATAAAGACAATGAAAACTTGAACTAGACAGTGAGAGATGGAGAAGGCAATTGGATCAAAAACACTTAGCTAGAAAGTAAAGCCCTTTGAGAAAGATCCCCTGCGGCTGGGCGCAAGAGAGGAATGGATTCCAGGTAAGTCCTAGATTGGCGGAATGGGAGAACACTGCCGCCTTTTTCAGGCCACTGTAAGGGGAGCAAGATTGAAAACAGGTTGTGACCGTCTCAGTGTTTGACATGTTGACATCAAGAAATCACAGAAGCTCTGCATTGAAAGAATAAAGCCCATCGAGTCCAATAGCTTGTGGTACTGTTGGTAGCTAAATGTTTACACGCCTTCTGTTTCCAAAGTTCTGTGCCAGGCACCGGAGCTCCCCCACTGGAAAAAGAAATATTAAAGCTGGCTTGTTGGAAGGTTTCAGTTCCTGAAATTTACCCAGGTTTTATTGTAAAACAACCTCGGACGATTCCTCCTTCCCTCCTTCAGCACTGAGACTCGTCAGGAAGGATGGATCACACACAGGCAGTGATTGACCCTCCTGCTAAACAGGAAACCTTCAGAAAGCCCAGGCTTCAAGCCCTTCGCACAAGAGAGGTGGCACTTCATGTCCCTGAAGAGATTTGGGGATGCTGGTATAATTCATCTTCATTAACATATTGAATGCCTGCTGTGTGCCAAGTGCTAGGAAATATGCTGGTGAACAAAACAGATGTAATCACAGCTCCCACTGAGCAGACACAATCACATACAAAATGTGTGTTGGCCAGGTGTGGTGGCTCACTCCTGTAATTCCAGCACTTTGGGAGGCAGAGGAGGGAAAATTGTTTCAGCCTAGGAGTCTGAGACCATCCTGAGCAACATAGCAAGACCTTGTCCCTATAAAATATCAAAAAATTAGCCAGGCGCGGTGGCATGCACCTGCAGTCTCAGCTACTTGGGGGCTGAGGCGGGAGGATCATCTGAGCCCAGGAGAAGGTCGAGGCCGTGGTGAGCCATGATCGTGTCACTGCACTTCGGCTTGAGTGACAGTGAGACCTGGACTCAAAAAAAAAAAAAAAGTGTGTGTGTGTGTGTGTGTGTGTGTAGAGAGAGAGAGTGAATGGGGCATTAGAACATGGTAGGGAGAAGTGATATTTGAGAGTCTGAGCCAAGATCTGAGTGGTACATGGGATGTTTTTCTGTGGGTTACCAGGAAAGGGCAAGGTTGAAAGCATGTGTTTTACATGAAAGAATCATTTTGATGAGCATGTGTTTACATTCAAGCATCTATTTTCTTTTTATAATATGAATAATTTAGGCCGGACTTGGTAACTCAAGCCTGTCATCCCAGCACTTTGGGAAACCGAGGTGAGAGGATTGCCTGAGCCCACGGGATCGAGACCAGCCTAGGCAACTTGGCAAGACCTTGTCTCTACAATAAATAAAAAAATTAGCTGGGCTTGGTAGTGCGCACCTGTAGTTCCGGCTACTTGAAAGACAGAGGTAGAAGGATCGCTGGAGCCCAGCGGGTCGATGCTGGGTGGCCATGACTGTGTGCCACAGAACTCCAGCTTGGGCAACAGAGTGAGATTCTAAAGCAGTAAAATAAAATAATAAAATATGAATAATTTAGGCCATGTGTGGTGGCTCATACCTGTAACCCCAGCACTTTGGGAGGCCGAGGCAGGAGGATAGCTTGACCCCAGGAGTTTGAGACCAGCCTAGGTAACATGGCGAGGCCTTGTCTCTACAGAAAAGATGTGGCATGCACCTGTAGTCCCAGATACTCAGGAGGCTGAGGCAGAATCGTTTTAGCCCAGGAGGTTGAGGCTGCAGTGAGCCATAATTGTGCCACTGCAATCCAACCTGGGTGACAGAGTGACACCCTGACTCAAATAAGTAAATAAATGAATGAATTAATAAATAAATAAAATTTTAACACCCTATTATATTGAGTGGTTATTTTGTCAGTAATATTTGTTTTTATTGTAAGACTAATTTTTTTTACAAGATAGAAAAAGATAGAGAATTGTGATCAGTTTAGACCTGACTTACCTGTTACTTTTTTCATTTTTTTCCCCCAACAACTTCAAGAGATTAGAAGTATTTGATACACTTATCTGACAGATAACTTTTCTAAAAACAGTTCATCAGGATTGGGTTTTCATCTACATTAGTTTCATTAGTCATTCACAGGTTATTCGGTGACGTCATAAGTTGCATTTCAGGTGTGACAAAATAAGGTAAAAACAGTCTATCAGCTGCAACTTTTATAATTGTAAATGCAGTAAAAAAAAGTTGCCCTTTGAAATACCATAACTTGAAGAAAAATGCAAAATAAGCTTCATTTGAATGGAAAGGAAACCATCCTTTCAAATGCAAAAATTAAGCCTGTTCACTTTTTCAAATGTGCATTTCATTTTTTTACTCTTCAGCTTTCTATAAAATATGGGGAGAAGGTTGGTGTTAAAACTAGCTTCCTGTAGCTAGTTAAGTGATTGGAAATGAGCGAATTAAAATTAGATATAATTGGAAAGATATTTAGTTCATAAGAAGGAACCTAAATTTGTATGTGGTTTTTTATAAATCAATGGTTTTATTAATTACTCCTGAAGATTGTCTTTGTAGTTTGATTGGTTCAAGGTCTGTCAGTGACACTCAGAAGAATGATTCTTAAATCCCTAGAAGTCAGAGATCAACATAGACACTCTAACTATGACACAGTTAAATATTTTCATGTATTTGATCACACGCCAAAGGGATCAGATGCTTATGCTATTTAGAACAAATCTGTTTCATTAGTTATTTGCTTATAGATTGGTATTTCATTTTTATGTTTTTCTTTTGCGCTTTCTCTCCTTAGGAGTTTCTTTGCTTAGGGATAATTCGGATTTGGAAAAGATCCTAAAGGAAACATTATTTTAGGGAATAGGATATATTTGGTACCCTTCTGATACAGAATATAGTCCAGCTCTCTTGGCATAGTTCTGCCTCCCTGTTCATTGCTCTTCTTTGAGACTGAGTGCTTTGCAGTGTGCGGTGTTCATCTCTACTCACGACCCCAAGACGTTCTGAGGATTCTCCAAGGGAACTCAGCTGGGATTTTGCTGGGAGCACAGAGGACTTGGCAATGGTTTGCAGATTCGTGACTGTATGAGCCTCCCTTCAAGCCTGTGTTAATATCGTCCTGGAACCCACTAGCAATACTCACACTGCATTTGCTGGCTGAAGCTTCTGACTCTGTAATAATAAAAACCTCTACTAAGCTTTATGGATACAAAGGTGATATTGGTATTCATGGAGGTGATGTTTGTGATTTCAGGTGTTTGAGGCTGTTTTCAAAAGTTTATGATAAATAGTCACTAGAAATATCTTTGAGGCCTATGGCCGTGCCACCCTGAATATGCCCAGTCTCATCTGATCTTGGAAGCTAAACAGGGTCAGGTCTGGTTAGTATCTGGATGGGAGAATGTCTTTGAGGCTCAGGGGGAAATAGTGTCCAGTCCATGATACTGCTGGGTTGACGTATGTACAGAGGTGACCAATGAAGCTTGCTGGCCACTGGGTCCCGCTTTCCTCCCTTGCACACTTCCCTGTAAGTGGTGAAACACTTGATTTTCTTTGTGTACACTTGTCATCAAGACATATACATCATTATGGAAACTGAAAAGCATTCTGTTATGAATGTAAGTATAGGAAACAGCAATTCAGATTTTTTCATATTGACAAGTACTCAAAAGGTACCCAGACATAGCCTTTTAAATATACTCTATCTTACCTGATTTCTCATAGTAGTATCATTATTTGCAGAAAGGGAGACTTAAGCTAAGAGCCTGTATGCTGCTTGACCGGAGTCAGCTAGCTGTTTCCGTAAACCTGGGTCCTCTGGATTCAAACTTCATACTTTTTCTCCTCCACCGTTTTTCCTGGGCCGAGGTCACCTCAAATTGAAGGCTCCTTGCAAATCTGTTTCTCAGACAACAAAGTGAAGGCATTTTTTCCTCCTCCATTGCATTTGCTTTTGGGGCTGTGCTCTTTCCTTTTGCCTCTCCAGGGAGGCCCTGGCCTCTGGAGTCTTTTCAAACATGGCGATCTGCAAAGCAGGTTTTACACAGCAGGCACCAGCTGTTTCACTAGAGGGCCCCGAATTGTTAAGATATAAATGTAAACATAAATACAAATTTAGTAATGTCATGGTGCAGAGTATCAATCAGTTTTCGTGCTTTATTTGATGACACAGTTTTGCGCGTAGATGTGGCTTTTGCGGGCCTTGTTCTGTTTTCCAGTTTAGACTGGAGGTCCCGTAGCATTTCTCTGAACAAAGTGTCTGTCTACCCCCTGGGGTCCTGATCTCCCATTTCCTATGTATGCTTCTTGGAAGCTCTGTGCATTGTTACACTAAAAGTTTCTGTGCGATCCTGATGTCCTCTCCCGCTGCCAGCAACATTAGCATGCCGTCATGTTGCTGCCTCAGCCTTGCTCTCTTCTGTAACCTTCAGCAACTACAGCTCTTGCCATTGCATCGCATACTTTCTTGCATCATTCTGTGATGTTTCCCAGAGATACCCAAAAGCTGTGAGTTGATATCCTTATAAAAAGCGCTTTTCCAGTTCTTCAGTGTTTTATCGTTTCTGCTTTGACTTTAAAATGAACTTAGTAATAGCTTGACTATGTCTTTTGTGATGCGAGATTATTTATTAAGTGGTCATCATTTTATCTTGCCATTTCCTAGTCTCTCAAATGGGAGGGATGAAGTATGGTAACTATTTTCTGTGACGTCTTTTCTTTTTGCACCTATGTTTGCATCTGTCATTCTTTTTTTTTGAGTTGGAGTCTCTCACTCGGGTCGCCCAGACTGGAGTGCAGTAGCTGCTCCCGGCTACCGCAGCCTCGCCTGCTGGGCTCCGGAGATCCTTCCACCTCAGCCTTCTGAGTAGCTGGAATTACAGGCATGCGCTACCACCCCCGGCTGATTTTTTTTTATTTATTGTAGAGATGAGGTCTCGCTGCCCAGGCGGATCTCGAACCCTCGGGCTCAGGCAATCCACTCACCTCAGCCTCCCAAAGGCGCGGGTTTACAGGCTGAGCCACCGAGCCCGGCGAATTTGTCATTCTTTACATTTAGAATAGACAAGCTTTATCAGAATGTTCGGTTGCTCTTTCCATCTACATACTCTTACACGCACTTTTAAGTTATAATCTATTAAAATCAGCTAGCTCTCAAATTTCTTTCCTATGTTTTATGATCTCTATGACAGTTATTTAGAATTTCTAAGTAAAGGTAGCTTTTGACATTTGTATTCTGGGTTTTTTAAATTAAAAGAATCGTATATGGTGGCATTACACTTCAGCTCTCTTTTGCTTACTAGTCTCTTTGTATTAATGTCACACTTGTTATGAAAAATTTCAATGCCACCGTATTCTTCATAGGTAAAGGTATTAACACTTAGCTGGTTTGTTGTTCACATTAAGTTAGATCATGTAAATAAAGCATTTGGCCCACAGCAGGCAATAAATGGTGGCTATTATTACTATTTAAAACTTATGAGTAATTTTGTTCCTGAATACACCCCGTGTTCTCTCTTTAAGATAACATGAGATTTCTTGGTTTTCTTGGTCTGTCTTCTCTCCATATTCTATTTATTCTCCCCACTCCAGCTCTTTGCCTCTGCATTTATTCAACAAATATTTATTGAGCCCCCGCTATGAGCCAGGTCCTGTTTTAGGCTATGGAGATTCTGCAATAAAGGGTAGAAGCCCCTGCTTTCACGGAGCTAATATTCTAGAACCAGCACATATTAATTTTTTGTTTTTGTAAAAAATTTTTGCCCTTTATTTGATTTTTCTCTTATGAATTCCGACAATTAAGTTCGCAAGCCAACCTGGAAGAAAAAGTGCTACATACCTCATTGCTGAATATCACTACAGTCACCATCGAAGTACTTCCCCTGGCGTCAGGGAAGCCATGCACCGACGCCAGCACCTAGTCCACCCATCAAAGCAATTATGGAACTCTTTTTCTGAAATGGCCATCAGAGCTGTCGTTGTCATTTGCTAGGTGTGACAATTAAATTCGCGAACTTGCCTCTGTGCACTTATGTGGGCGTTACTGTACAGATAACTGTATTGGAACACCCTCCCTACTCACCTGATCTGGCCCCCAGTGACTTTTTTCTTGATGAAGGAAATATTGAAAGGAAGACATATGATGACATTCAGGACATCAAGGGTCATATGACGACAGCTCCAATGGCCATTCCAGAAAAAGAGTTCCAAAACTGCTTTGACAGTTGGACTAGGTGCATAGCTTCCCAAGGGGAGTACTTAGAAGGTGACCATAGTAGGCCGGGCTTGGTGGCTCAGCCTGTCAAGTGGATTGCCCGAGCCTACGGGTTCAAGACCTGCCTGGGCAACTTGGCAAGACCTCGTCTCTACAATAAATCAAAAATTGGTTGGGCATGGTAGCGCGCACCTGTAGTTCCAGCTACTTGGAAGGCTGAGGCGGAAGGATCGTCGGAGCCCTGCAAGACAAGGCTGCGGTGGCCAGGAGCATACCACTGCACTCCAGTCTGGGTGACAGAGTGAAACTCCGACTCAAAAAAAGAAAAAAGAAGGTGACCACAGTGATATTCAGCAATGAGGTACGCAGCACTTTTTCTAGGGTGAGTTCGTGAACTTAATTGTTGGGCCTCGTAAAATTGCAGTGTCCGTGGGAGGATTTTTTATGTAAGTCAATTGCTTGCCATTGAGATTTGGACTTCTAGTGAGCCCTCTCCCCCGCTGGTGGACATAGTACCCAATGGATGGTTGCGTGCCCTTTATCCCTGCTCTCCCCAACACACTACCTCAGTGTCAATTGTCCCCACCTTTGTGCTCACATGCCCAATGGTTAGGGCCCGCTTAAGAGTGAGAACGTGAGGTCTTCAGTTTTTTGTTTCTGTGATAGTTCACTTAGAATGATGGTAATTTTAAAAAATTGTTTGAAAAATGTCCGAATTTCTATAATTTTAGGTAGTCCGCAGAAGCCCAAACATGACAGAATCATTTGGTGACCATATGTTGAATTATTAGACACAGTTCAAAAAATGATGTTGCTTTCCAAAATATAAGGTGACACTGATTCACTTCCAATAAGCAAGGACTGAGCCATATCAAGGTAAAGCATCAGACAACTATATTTTTCTGTTGTTGTCAGTTACATGATTTTTCATATTTAATTTTTCTTTTTCATTTTGTTTCTTTTCAGAACCGCTACTATTATTTAGAACAAACAAGACTCTCTAGAGTAAAGTTAACAAAAAGATATACCATTTTATTTACTCATTGCTCTTTCTTTAATAAGAAAATTTCAGTTTTGAATGGCAAAACCCATATGTGCTCATTATTAGAAAAATTAGAAACATGAAGTGCAGATAATTAAGTTTCAAAAGTCGTAACTACTTTCATAATATTGCTATTATATCCTTCCAAACTTTTGAATGCATCCATATATCTTTTAGAAGAATGGAATCAGATGTGCATTTTGTTTTGTGACCTTTTCACTTATCAATATATTGTGTAGGTTTTTCAGTTAGTATTCTTTAATGTAATTTGTATAGGCTATGTATATTTGGATGGAGGCAATTTGATTTACAGTGCCAGTACCTTATTGTCACCTGTTTATTTTGTTTCCAGTCATTTCATTCTTTATAAGAAATTCTGCCACGAATTTTGGTCTTGTAGCAGATGCTTCATATGTCCTCAACTATTTTCTTATGATAAATTCTGAGGACGTAAATTGAACAGGTTTTCACGGCTCTTGTTATATGTCATAAAATTGCTTTCCACGAAGATTTTTAAAAAAATTACAGTTCTCCAGAGTATATGAAAATACATATTTCTCCAAACCCTAATAATATGGAAGATGGCAAATTGGATCTCTCTCTCTCTCTCTCTCTCTCTCTCTCTCTCTCTCTCACACACACACACACACACACACACACACACACACACACACATACACACACACACACGTGTCCTGTGACTCTTTGATTGGAAGCGTCTGTGGCAGGGTGAAAGTCTTCAAGGTCATTTTCTCCTCCCTGGTCTCCTCCCCAAGGTTTAGCGCCAGGAACATTCTGAGCCTGGAAAATTTAGATCATAGTAACCAAAGTCACATGAGGTTGATTGGAATCAGGTTGGCATCAGAAAGTTCATTCAGTAGCTTATACAACTGGATTTCCAGTCTCAGATGACATCGGATTGTTTAGAGAATTGGACTGATAGCTGAGAAGAGAACACAAGATTAGACCTGCCTGGACCAGACATGACAGCTTTGATCACAGGAAAAAGGGAGAGGGCAGGGGCAGAGGCCACAGCAGGGGCCACCATGACAAGGCTTCTCCCAGCCCTCAGGATGCAGCCAAAGCTTCCCTTAGAGTTGGAATGGCACTTTTGTGGATTTCTTAATTACTGTGGGTCTTTTGGAATTTATTTATTTATTTATTTATTTATTTTGAGTTGGAGTCTCACTGTCTCCCAGGCTGGAGGGTAGTGGCATGCTCATGGCCACCACAGCCTCGACCTTCTGGGCCCAGGCGATCCTTCTGCTTCAGCCTTCCAGGTAGCTGGAACTACAGGCGTGTGCCACCACGCCCGGCTAATTTTTTTATTTATTGTAGAAATGAGGACTCGCTGAGTTGTCCGGACTCATCTCGAGCCCCTGGTCTCAGGTAGTCCTCTTGTCTTGGCCTCCTAAAATGCTGAGATTACAGACTTGAGCCTCTGCACCCGGATTCTTTCAGAATTTATGATTTATTTGGCTAATTTCTAATAGGATTTAAAACAATAGATAATGAAATCATGTAGTTATTGGGCACCATAATGGTAGCTGGTTGAAAGGACCAACAATCCGTATGCACACTCGCGCGTGCACACACACATACGTGCAAGCACACATTTGCAAATGAGCTGAAGATGGCATTTTTCTACTGGACTCAATGTTTTTTTTATAGGCTGGTCACGGTGGCTCACATTTGTGATCTCAGTGCTGTGGGACGCCGAGGCAGAAGGATTATTTGAGACCAGGAATTTGAGACAGGCCCGGGCAACAGAGACTCTGCCTCTACAAAAAGAAAAAAATTAAACTTTAGCTGGGCATAGTGGCACATGTCTGTAGTCCCAGCTACCTAGGAGGCTGAGTGGGAAGATCTCTTGAGCTCAGGAATCTGAGGCTGCAGTGAGCTATAATTATGCCACTGCACTTCAGTCTTTAGACAGGGCAAGACCCTGTCTCTAAAAAATATGTGTTTTATAATTCTTGACCTTCCAGCAAGGATAATCTTCTCTGTGTGTCCCAATATAAAACTATACCCAATTTTTCTGGCTGATTGCTTAAAATGCTTCATTGGAGAACAACATTCTAATACAATATTAGCATTTCAATAACTGTTGAAACTCTAAAAAAAAAAAAGTGCCATCTCTCCAAAAGAATCTGTTGGTACTTAACTCTCAAGGATAAACTTAGCTGTATGAATTATTTTGCAATACATTTCAAATTCATTTTATTCTCTAGTACATATTATTCTAGCAAATATTTGTTCCTAGGTTTTACTGGAGAAATCCTTTGACTTAAGTTAGATGATACCAAATTGAAACTCAGAACTATTTTTAGAATTTAAAAGTTGTTAGCACATTGAATTGACTATGTTGTACTTGTTTTAGAAATATTTGTCACCTCACTTGGCTGAAGTAAGGGAAAATGTTGAAAAGACAAAGAGCCTATGCTAGTATATTTTGGGATTTGCCTAACCCAAGCCTTGAGTTGACCACCGCCAAGAATAGAAATGGGATATTTCTTATCACACATTATACCTAGCCTCATGAACACAGTTGCTGTTTTTAAAGAGATTGTCTTTTACCCAATCTCTTCATACTCCTAAAGAGGGATAAGGCAGATAATCAAAGCTAAAACAGTTCTTTGTACAACAACAAAAAGACAAGAGAATGTCTAAGCTTCATCTAGTTGATACTGAAAAGAAAGCAAGCAAAGCTTCCAATTAGCTTGATTTGTACAATGATGGGCTTTCATTCCCAGTTAATTAAGAAGGATTCAGTAAGATCCAGGCCATGGTTTCTGACCTTTCATCTTTCAAGGGAAAAAAAATTGCACCCACCAAATAAAAGGAAACCTTTGTTTAGAGATTTTCCAGGGTGATGAGTCTTACATTTAAAAAAAAATCTTGTATTCTCAAACAGGTCTTCTTTTGTACATCCTTGGATTATCATTCGCAGAGCACACATCGCATTCTTTTATTTGAAATCCAGAGTCAGTGAGATGTCTTCTAGCAGACAAGGGGTATGTTGTCGGGATTCCATGCTTAAGGAGCCCCAGCAAGCTTAAGAGGTCAGGGATGGAAAGGACCAGAGAGGGCACCTGGCCCCAGCCCCTTCTGCCACAGATGAGGAAACTGAGGTCCAGGTAGGGATGGCCCCCACAAGATCACAAAAACAGAAAGTTCTGGAACCTGCCTGCTTGATTCATAGACAGCTGCTTTTTTCTGTTTAACTCTATTGCTTGGTGTTGCTGAAAGAACTACTGTTCTTTGCTCAAAAATGTTGCACTCTTCTTTGCCATTAGATGTTTCTTTTGACACTATGTTTTCTTACTGCTCAGGAACCGGTTATGTGTACTTTTAGAGCAATCTGAAGAGTACATACTTAATGCATTGCCAATATGAGTATGTGAGTAAAATCCATATTTGCCCATTCAGTTAACCAATGTGTATTGGATGTCAGCTATGTGCTGAGTACCATCAATACCAAATCAAATAATAGACAATCTTGCAATTATATATAGGGAAGATTTTCAGAGCTTTTGTGTTGTTGTTTTTTGTTTTCTTGAAAAACATCATATGGTGAACATGAAGTACTTATTCTAGATGACTTTATTGTATTTATCATGTCTGAATTCCCCATTAATGTTTTTCAGGTGACTTTTAAACTTGAAGTTAGGTTACTTTCAATGATTTCAGTGATGGCATTTAATAGTATATAAATGATACATAATGCCAGTTTATATGATGATATTTAAGGTTGCTTTTAGGTGATGGAGGGATAGCCATGTGATGGAGGGATGCCAGGAAAATATGGCATCCTTCTCTTTTTTTAAATTATAAAGGTGTGAGGTACAATTCAGGGTTAGGTATACATACATTGATTATACAGGTACCCTTGTGGATGATGTGTGCCCCTTCCTCCCCTGGCAGTTTCCCTCAACTGCCAATCCCACCCTCCCTCGGCATCCTTTTCTTAATGCCACTTTGCAAATGAGAACTGTTACAAATAATAAAGCCAGCAGTTCATGGAGCCTGTCCTCTGCAATGTCTGGTGGCTGCTGATGTGCCCGGGCCCTTACCCTTCCTTCATCCTCACCCCAAGAACCACTGTCAACTGGGACCTGCCAGAGAGAGTTCTAGCAGCTTCGTAACCAAAGAGAGCTGACTTGGTTTCGGTCCTCAAGTTATGAAAGAAACTCTAGGACTCTCAGGCAAAAAGAAAACTGGCAGTCGCACATGAGTGCCAGTGAGGGCTATCAGAATAAGAAGCCGTCACTGAGAAGAAGGGTCATGCAGAAAGCCTCTTTGATGGTACGGGGTTTCGGGTCAACCTTGAGGATTAAGTGGAAGGACTGGGAAAACATGGTAGGCCAGCCATGTGATGGAGGGATACCAGGCAAGGTTAGGAGTAATGTAGGGAAAGGCCTCGCTCGCTTGACACAGGCTGACAGTTACCTGCTTCCCTTCCTTTTTTCAGACACGTCTTACCATAGTCACCATGCCAGATGCAAAATGTCACTCCCCAGAACGTAAGACTTTTTGGGGTGGATTGGGAGAGTTCGGCCATGATTGCTATTGTTTTTGTACAAAAGCCAGTTGTTCTGTAGTCAATAATCTAGGATGAGCTCTGACTGAAGGTGCCAGACCACCAAGCATCATCATCCCATACAATCTCCTGATAGGCTTTCTCTCGCCGATTTCGTCACAGGAGAGTCTGGTACTAGGATGTAGTTAAGTGGCAGTAATGAGCAGAATGTTTATTTGAATATGACTGTTTTTAATTTCCAACCTCAGAGTAGCTCCCTGTTTATGCCAAGAAACAAAGCCAGAAAGAGTGAGTCAGAGGGCTCAGGTTAAAGGTTCTGTCTCCCTGCCAATGGGGAAGACCCTGTCCAGCCAGGTGGAAAGAGGGCGGTTTCGTGCTGGGCCTGAGAGGAAGGAGTAATGTTTTTCTATTCCAAATTGTCCTTGAAGGGTCTGAAGTGAAAAGAGAGATGGAACACAGAGATGGAACAGCCACCAATACCACCGACTTCCACCTCAAGAAACAGTGTTGGCAAACCTTTGGAAGACTTAGGAGGATTGAATTCAGTCCATCCCGGCTCTAGAATAACGTGGCTCTCATTTGTGCTAAGTGAATGTCTTGTCTATTCATGACACAAAAGAAGTGTAACTTTGGAAACAAAGATATGGGGAAATTCTAAAATTGTACTTGAAAATCAAAATCCTTTATCATCGTTAAAATTAATGATTATCTTATTCCCACCTGTTTTGGATTCACTGCCTAGAAAGTAGTAAATGTTCAATATATTTTCATAGTGAAACCTGTAGTCTTAATAATAGCAACTTTATGTGACTGCAGCTTTCTGAATTGCACATTCTTATTTTATCTGGAAATATTTTAGGGTGTAGTTCTAAAAAGATGACACTTTTTTGACGCACATTCACAATAATAACATTATCCTTTGTTCAACAGATTTTCACTGAATGTCTACAATGTGTGTGGCAGTAAGCAAGTTTCTGCCAGGGAAACCAGGAGAGCCGGATGGATAAAAAGAGAGGGAAGAATTTCTTGGTTGCCCAGAAATGATCAAGAAGAGAGGAGTAGAAACTTGTGGTCAGAGTGGACCCCAGAGTTTGGCATAAGTAGGATGATTCTGAGTGGTTGAGTTGGAGGGGAAGGAAGATTGGTAGAGTTCAGGAGGCTGGAGGACAGGGACGCGAGGAGGCATCAATATGGGTAGCAGAGGCCTGCGTTCATGGGAGGCATTGAGTAGGAAGGAGGCCAGCCACTTACGAAGGGCCTCTGTTTTTCTTTTTAGGATGTTAAAAAGCAGATCTGTTTAAAAGCATTTCTTCTTTAATAATTACTTCTGGCCGGATGTGGGGGTTCATGCCTATAATCCCCCAGCACTTTGGGAGGCCAAGGCAGAAGTATTTCTTGAGCCCAGGAGTTGGAGGCTGCTGGTGAACCTTGATTGGGTCACTGCACTCTGGCCTGGGCAACACAGTGAGAGCCCCCCCAAAAAAAATCTACTCAAAAAAAAAAATTCTACTATTTATCAAAATGTTTTGCATTTTTCTGACAGTAGGAGTCTACTTTTGTCATGCTTTTCTGCTCTATCTTAAGGACATTTTTAGACAGTTTTTCTTCCAAGACTTCTGTAATTTCTCATAATTTTTAATCTTCTTAAATGAATTTTAATTATTTTTAAACTTTAGAGCAACTGAAGGGATAGCAAGATGCCCACAAAGGGAGGCAGTAACTAGTCACTGAGGAAGGTGGGAGAGAAGGGGGGGACTGCATTGCACAGAAAAATTAGGTGGTGCTACTCACACGATGATCCCAATCCAGTCAGCAACTGAATTGCACTTAGCAAGAAAGTAAACTGATTGCAATTTACTTATTTATTGTTTAATAATAAAGATGAGTTCTCACTGTTACCTAGGCTGGTCTTAAACTCCTGGCCTCATGCAGTCCTCTGGCTTCTGCCTCTGAAAGGGCTGGGATTACAGGCAGGAGCCACCGTGCCCAGCCTGGGTGTAGTATAGATTAAATTTCTGTGATTAAAGTATGAAGCAAAACTTCTAAACCTCAGACTACTGCAGCAAGCCAACCAGAACACCTCAGAACCTATATATTCTGGTTAGTCAAAGTATTTTGCTGTATAATGGAACAGAGCAATTGACAGTAATTAATTTATGAGACACATACTTTTTTGTTTGGTTGTTGTTGGTTTTTTTGCTTGGGTTTGTTTTGGGAGGAGTTTTCTTTTATATCTGATTTAAAGACCACGTCATTGAAAGTTTTATGACTTACAACCTTATTTGGAACTTTCTGGATGAGAAAGGATGTTTTCACTACAAATCAGTTATTTTCAGATTAGGCCTACCCCACTAATCAAGCCAACACCACTTCAAGATTATCAGTATTAAAAACTACTGGTCGATGTAAACATGTGATTGGCTGTTTAACTGTTTTCCCTTGTCAGAATGAAGTCAGTCCTTGAAATTAGAGCCATGCTTGTTCTGCTTCCACTGGAAAAAGCCGAGAAAGTGAAAATGCTTTTTGTCCCTAAAGCAAGTTTTTCAACCTTCTGCCCTGCCTTGATTTTGTTTTTCTCCTAAAAATGAGAGATGAGAAAAAGAGATTAGAGATAATTATATCAGCCTAAGTTTTGGTTAGATTGGGGGCTATCTTCACTTGTAAAAAATTCTCATCTTTCCTTATCATTAAAAGGAATTTGATTAAGACAGTGAGTGCTCATACTTGGTGGAGAAGATCATGAGATCATCCAAGATGGGCTATGGATGAGTCTGACATTGGATTTAATTTCAAATCACAAGATGTAGCCCCAGGAAAGAAGAGCCATTCTGGACACTGATTGGCTTTTTCATTCTGCATTCAGCTCAAAGCTTCATTAAACTCTGTTCCTAGCGAAGAGGAGACTTTTCCCTCATGCAGATGTAGGGAAGTGATTAAGGAGCTTTCAAGGGCTTAACTGTATGCAAAGTAAATAGCCCAGAAATCAGTGATTTAAAAAAACAAAACTCTAAGTAAATAGATACAGCTTTGTAGCCAACAGGTCAGATGCTCACTCTCAGTATTTAAGTGGGCAAAAATGAAATTGCACTGTCCACAGGGATAAAAGCAAAACATGTACAGAAGATGATACATAGAGTGGACTGTACCCTTCAGATAAGTGGTGCATTGTTCAGGGTTCTCCAGAGAAACAGAACCAACAGGATATGTATATATGTGGAGAGAGATTCATTTTAAGGAATTGGCTCACGTGAATATGGCGACAAGAAGTTTGAAACACACAGGGTGGGGCAGCAGATGGGAGATCCAGGGAAGAATTGGTGTTGTAGTTTGAGTCCGAAGATTGGGCTGGCAGAATTCCCTCTTGCTCTGGGAGGTCAGTCTTTCCTCTATTCTGCCCTTCAACACATGAAGTGCACCTGCATTGCAGAAGGCACTCTGCCTTACTCAGAGTTACCTATGTCAATGTTCATCTCATCTAAAAGCATCCTCACAAAAATACCCAGAAGAGTGATTGACCACATATCTGGGCCCTGTGGCCCAGCCAGGATGAAATTAACCATCACAAATGGGCCTGGACGACCTTGCCCCTGGTGCTGTTTGCAACTTTGGCAGGAATGAAGGACATAGAAGAGAGCCCTCCATCTGTTTCTCCTACTTAAAGCATTGATGATTTGATTTAAAATGAAAATCGATTGAAAATACTGTTGGCCTTAAGTAAGGTCTAACAAAGAAGACATTTTAGGAAAACTGTCTTAATCTGATTGCTTATGTTAGATACGTTTCTGCTAGATTTGCATCTACAGTAATACCAGCAATGAAACAAAGACTTGGATTAAAAATGTATGCACTCCTACACGTGGGTTAGTTTGTATTCGTTCAGGTTGTCTGTCACAGCCTGCCACTAAAACTAAGCAATCTTTTATTATTTGCTCACCTGTGATTTAGTCAAGAAAGTGAGAATATGGTAATTTTCTGGTAATCATCATTGACATTGAAAAGCCTTCCAGATTGTTCCTCAGAATCTGAATTGGCCTCTGTAAAAATAAAGGAAGACTCAGGAACATGTATATATATATAAAAGTAGCAAATGTTCTTCGTTCTGGTTAATGAAGTGGTTTCCTTCTCTTTGTTCGCAGATTTATTTTCATTTTTTTATTATATGTATTTTGGTATGGCCCAGGAAAAATATTTCTCCATATTAACTAGTGTATTGGACATGTACAGCGTTAGATTTAGAGAACTTAGATAAAGTGAACTTAGTTTACTCAAATAGTAAGTCATTTCTCCCACTGAATCTTTGTAGACACTGGCATTTCGATTGCATCTTTACAGTATGATGTTAAAAAAAAATAGGCAATATTGGTAATTTGATGTTTAAAAAAAAAGAAAACTCTTATAGATGTAATAGAATGTAGAAGCTTTGTCTCTTCTTGGAGCAGAGATTTGAAAAAGAAAAGGAAGAAAGCCGACCCCTACAAAGCTACCTTTGAGAATACGTGGAGAAAAATCATTCAGAGCATATGATCTTTGGTGAAAATTCACAAATTGCTCTTCATGGAGTTCTGAACTTGTGTCATATCTGCATTTTAAAATTGAACTTGCCCCAGTTCCAACCTGGATGCTTTTGAATGGGTCTTCATTGTGGGCCGTGTCTTACTGCCTTCCTCTGTGCCTTTCATTGCTGATTTATGTCAATTGCTTTTAAATGCATTGTGGTATTTGGGCAGTGGATAAGATAGTCATGTCATTGCATGCTGGTTGCTTAATGATGCAATTGCTTGAAAATTTAAAGCCCATAATAGCTTCAAGTCAGGTTCAAAAGTTTATGTATCATGCCAGACATTTGAAGACTGAATCAGAGCCCGAATACTGCCAAAATCATGCCACATTTGTCAAGCTTTGTCTTGGGCAAAGCTGCTGGGAGCCTCCCATTCATCGGAGCCAGTCACTGATAATGGAGCTTGAAGGAACATGAAATATATTTTCTAAAGGAACAGACAACTTCACCGGTTGGCTGCCTTCTTTTTATTTTTAGCATAATTACTAGGGGCAAAGTGTCTTGCAAAATTGGTATCTTATATTAACTTTGAGTCTATATCCTTGTGAGATGACACAAGGAAGTTTTATTAGTTAAGAATATGGGATTTGGCCAGGTGCAGTGGCTCACACCTGTAATCCCAGCATTTTGGGAGGCCAAGGTGGGAGGATTGCTTGAGCCCAAGAGACCAACCTGGACAACATAGCAAGACCTTGTCTCTGAAAAATTAAAAAATTAGCCAGGTGTGGTGGCACGCACCTGTAGTCTCAGCTACTCAGAAGTCTGAGGCAAAAGGCCCAGGAGGTTGAGGCTTTGGTGAGCCATGATGGTGCCACTGCACTCCAGCCTGGGTGACAGCAACCCAGACCCAAAAAAGATATGTATATGTGGTTTGAGATCAGTTGAGCATGATTCTTTTGGGTTTTTCTTGTGAGCCATAATGTGATTGACTATTCTGTGGTATGGGAAGCTTCTAGCAAGAAAAGCAGCTTCAGGAGAACTGCTTTTACGCTTGCATTTTATCTAAATTACTTGATTTCTACCACAACATTCATCAGTGCACAGATTTCTGCTACATAGAAAATTTCAGAATCGCTGCCTAACTGGAATACCTCTATCCAGCCTGGAGCTGAAATTGTTAAGTGTGATGGATTCTAAAATCACCACACCCCAACCTTTTCCTGCTAAGTGGCCTAGGTTTTTGGTGTTTTGTTTTTGTTTTTGTTTTGAAGGCTGCATGGAACTTTTCCACCTTTCTTCTTTCCAAAGGGTTCATACCCGTTCTAGCATCTCAAAAGGACATTTTTGCAGATGAGAGAAAAGGACTTGGAAGTCTTCTGAAATGTTAGAAGGGCTAGAGATGGTAACTGGTCACTTCTTCTCATTCTTTCTGCCTTTCACGTTCCATTCTCTGCTCCTACAAGACCCCGACTTGAAAAGAGGAAATGAAATATGGCAGCCTCAAGCCTTCTCACTTGTCCTAGCTCCTTTTTCATGAATATTCAGAGAGAACAACTGAATTAGAATGCTGTGATACCTGCCCAGGATATGGTCAGCTGGTTCCTAAAATGTCTCTGAAGCACCATGTGAGATGCAGTTCTGATTAGGTTGTGGCTAGATATCTTTATTATCATCATCCAAAAATGTTCATTAATTCTTCATGTGTATAGGACTTTGTAATTCATAACAGACTCACTCGACTTGATCCTTATAGCCACCTGGTAATGAACGCAAGGCAGGTATTATCACCGTCATCCTCCCGGTTGTGTAGATGTGGAAATTGAGGAAGAGAGATTAAACTGAGTATGAGAGGTTAAATTGCTCTCGAGTTTTCACAGTTAACAAGTGGCAAGTCTAAGACAAAACATGTTCCGCCCTGTGCTTTTTCTGTATTTCATGTTGCCTCCTGCCTGCTGTGGGCAGACTTTAGCATCTTGGGGGAAGAGAAGAGTATAACGTCCCTGCTCTCGGTGAGCTCGAGGTCTGCTTGGAGAGGCAGAACAGAGATGTAAAAGAGACAAGAGTCCAAGGTGGGCTGTGCTAAGTGCTACGTGAGTGGTTCTGACTTGCTGCAGGCGTGTCATGTGGGAGAGGTGGCCGAGGGGAGGGAGGGACAGCAGACAAAGCTTTAGGGAGGAAGCGAACTGGAGTTGGGTCTTGAAAGGAGACCAGGCCTTAGGTGAGAGAGCAGAGCGGCTTGAGCAGCAGCATCTGGGAAACAGACGCACATGTCAGTGCGTAGAAGGCTGAGCAAGCAGTTTCACCGGACCCGCATCCGGGAGTAATTGGAAAGAAGGCTGGAAAAACACCATAAGTGCCAGGATGTGAAAGATCTTGAAAGCCTGAATTTGGGCTTCATCCATTAACTAACAGAAAGACATCCAGGGCCTCCGAGCAGTAGCTTCATCGGTATAAATGATTAGATACTGTAATTGCAGACTGGGAGTATTATATCAGTGCAGTTCATAAAGACAGGAGAGTTGAAATGAAGGAACGAATGACCAGATGACACAAAGGAAAGAATCAATAGGATTTTTAGGGGAAAGAGGAAAAATAGAGTGAGCGTATCATTTATGGTCATTCAGGACATTTTCTAGGACAAATGCTTGACTAGTCAGGAAGCTGAGAAAACAGACATAAACTGGGACTATTCCAGGAAAACTGGGCACATGATCTTACTGGTTAAGAATGATACTAAGATTTTGAGACTGGGGCAATTATGGTGTCATTGATAGATGGAGGAACACCAGCAATGAAACTTCTTTTATGGAAAGCCCAATGACTTCAGCTTTTAGCTTCTTGAGGGCAGTGGGGTGTCAGGAGGAGATTTCTGGGGGAAATTAGAAATGCACAAAGTTGTCTATATAACCTCCTGTTTTCATCTTTCACTATCCTTCTCCCCAGCCTTACCAAAAAGCACTTTCTCTTAAAGAAAGCAAAAGAAGTAAGGAATGCAGCCACTTCCTAGTGTGGACATGTTGTGATTCTTCCTTTGGCAACTTGAGCCTGGCTGTGCTGTCAGGCACTCATCCTTTTTGTCAGTCTGCCTTGCAAAAGCAAAACTTTGCACATTTTCCCACATCAAAGGGGATGACTTGTCTCCTAAGTGGATTCCCACTACTTTGAGTTTCAAAACAACTGGATTGAATGCTGCCTGTCAGCCTGTTAACAGGAGGAAGTGTGAACTAGAACGGTATGAGTGTGGGAACTACTCTTATCTGTGATTTAGTTATAGCTCAGAAAGGATTTGGCCATGAGCTATCTGTTGCCTTGGGTCTTCTCAGAGAGGCAATTAAACCAGAATATACTCAGCCAGTGTAATCATAAAACATCATTTTTATGATTAAAAATGTCATTTAGATTTTTATTTGACATTTTAGGTGATTTATATGGCACTCTCCAGACATTAGAAAAAGGTTTATCAATGCTATGTTTAAGATTTTGCTAGTATTCCTCCCAAACAGATGAGCAGCTTGTTACGTGAGGTTAGAACAGGGTGGGCAGCTTCAAGCTCCCAAAATGATCTTGAACCAGATCTGGATTTGCCAATGTGAGGGTAGAAAAATATCTTTTCCTCACTCATCTTAGGTTCTTGACTAAGGCCCCTATGATAAAAGACAGAAAGCATATAAATTTACTTAATATAAGCTTTATGTTGACATGGAAACTCATAAGGAAGGAAGGGAAGACCCCAAAGAAACAGTGAAACTTGGGTTCTTCTAGCTAGGTTTGTTGAAGAGTAGACAGTCATGAAGAAATGTGATTGGACACAGGGAACGGTCTGATGGGGATAGACGGGGGAAACTTAGCAAGGCCTGTTTGTTCAGATTCTTCCTGGCATCTATGTGTCTTAGACCGTTTTCCTCCAGGTACCGGGAGGGCACCTCTCACAGGAGGGTGTTATGACCTGCTTCAGGGGAAGGACAGAAAATCTTTCCTAGGTATTCTGATCTGTTTTAGGGGACAAGGGGAGGGGTGGGGGAGGTGAGAGTAACCTTTCTGCTTTTTCTCAAATGCCAAGGTACCCCATTTTGGGCTGGCAAGTCCTGAACCCCATTACCAAGGAAAGGATATGTCCTCTCACCTCCTCGGGAACCAGGTCTGCCAGGAATCCTGAGGCAGTCACCACCTGTCACAGGAATTTGAAAATGTCACTTTCCACAGGCATTATGTACAAGGGAATTCATCAGATTCACAATAGTTGGGTTGAAATATTCAAATATACCTCCTTAAAAAAATGTCCCAGGGTTGGATATCTGTTTAAAAACCAGCAAAAATAGTAACATACGATATCTTGCTTGGGGCTCAAAGTGAGCTTGGAAGACTTCTGCCCTGACTTGCTCCGGAGTGTTGACGGAGAATAACCAGCTTTACACAGATGGTGTGAGGGGCCCAGAGATTTCCAAGCCCAGCTGAAGGTCATACACACAGCATCTATGAACAAGTGGAGAAGTGGTGATATTAGCCACTGGCTCCGGGTACAAAGCAGGTTCAGAAAAGGGTAAAACATGTGGTTGGGATCGGCCAGCTGTGGCCCGTGGTGGAATGGGATCCTGAAAGCCTTGTTGCAGCAGAAGATGTACAGAGGGGCTGGGCTCACACCTGGCATCCCAGTATTCGGGGAGACCAAGATGGGAGGTTTGCTTGAGCTCAAGAGTTCAAGACCAGCTTAGCAAGACCTTGTCTCTATAAAACTTTTTTTAAGTTAGCCAGGCAAGGTAGCATGCACCTATAGTCCCAGCTACTCAGGAGGCTGAGGTGGAAGGATTGGTTGAAATATAGCGCAGGAGGTCAAGGCTGCAGTGAGCCATGATTGTGCCGCTCCACTCCAGCCTGGGTGAGAGAGTGAGACTCCAACTCAAAAAAGAAGAGGGAGAAGAGGGAGAGGAAGAAGATGGAGAAGGAGAAGGAGAAGAAGGGAGAAGCAGCATGGAGGGACCTTAAGAGGCCAAACTGAGAGCAGTGGGGAGGAGCCTGGAGCGAGGAAGAGGAAGGAGGAGAAAGAAAGAGGAGGAAAGAGAGAGAGAGAGAAAAAAAGAAGAGGGAAGAAGCAGCACGAAGGGACCTTAAGAGGCCAAAGGGGGGGCGGGGGAGGAGCCTGGAGCCAAGTGGGACCACCGATGTCTGAGAGTGCCACAGAGCGCCCCCTCTGGAGAGAGAATGTGCTCTGGGCCATTCGGAGGGATGCTGGCAACTTGCCCACCTTAGCCAGGTGTGACAGATGCTGTTTCTCGCAGTAAGAAAAGCAGCCTGGTCCTTTGTCCACCAGTTGCCAAAGCCTCTCCGTTGCCTTTCTGTACTTTAAAACTCCTACTACCCAGAAATGGTCCCTAGTGACAAAATGGCTGACTCTATAAACTCTTGGGCTGCCTTTGAAAGGTGTGAAGCCTGGCATTCTCCTTGGCAGGAGGTGGAAAGGATTGCTTCAAAATAGACACAGGGTTGGCCGTGGGTCTTCAGTGTTTCAAAAATGTAGGTGGTGAACAGATGCCATGAGTGTAGTATTAAAAAATATTACTTAAATACACATAAATGCTAGCTATTTTTTAATTTGTATTTTGGAATCTAGTATTAGTATAGTATGTATATTAGTTATTTTCCCAGCTACTCAGGAGGCTGAGGTGTTTAGGATTAGTATATAGAGTATAGAGTGGACTCTGATATTCAAATAAATCCAATTTTATGTGCTTAGGAACAATTAACACAGATTTAAATAGGGAGACATTATTGAGAACTAGGACCAAGGTCTACGAATATATTTTCCATGCGTGTTACAGTCTCTTCATGAGTGAGCCTTTAAATATAATTTTCATATATTTAGTAGACATATATAAAAGAGTGTAATTAAGACTGCATGCCCCAGAAGCTGTGCTTTAAAAAAAAAGAAATATCTGGCTCCTATCAACTCTTAGTTTATCACATATCAGTTATTTTTTAGGATTAAAGATTTTTTTCTAAGATGAGAAAAAATCTTTATGAAGGTCATGTTTTGCCAGGCATGGTGGCTTACTCCTGTCATCACAGCAACTCCAGAGGCTGAAGTGGGAGGATCCCTTGAGGCCAGGAATTCAAGACCAGCCTAAGCAACCCAGCAAGACCCCATCTCTACAAAAGCATTTAAAAAGAGACAATTAACCAGTTGTGGTGATATGCCTGTAGTCCCAACTACTTGGGAGGCTAAGGTTGGAGGATTGCTGGAGCCCAGGATTTGGAGGCTGTAGTGAGCTATCATCATGCCACTACACTCCAGCCTGAGTGACAGAATGAGACACTGACTCTTACAAAAAATAAAGTCATGTTTTGAAATTCAAAAATATAGATCTTTTATAAAAATTAATTTTATAGACTTTTCATACATCAAAAGGGAATCTGTAGAAGGGAGATAGTTCACTCCGGAAGAACAGTACCCAACAGGCATTGGAGAGTAAAATGTCATGAATACTGTACCCCATGGTCCTCCGACTCATGGGATAATCTGTACAGTTCCTAATTTGCCATTTGTTGAAAGTTCCTGTTTACATTGCAGAGGATGGGCCTGCAGGCCAGAGGCCACTAGTGTGTCATTTTTGAAGGCTGTGTAAATCCTGGGGTCTGCCTCCTGGTGGCGTGTGCTGATGGTGCCCTGTGTGCTTTTCCAGGCAGGCGCAGTGATTCAGGTCTCCTGAATGTTCTGGGCTGCAGCCATTTCCTACTGCAAATGAATAATGAATGAGCAGTGGGTAAAAGCTAATGGTTCAAGATAAAATCAGAAGCTCATTGCAACATAGGTAATCGTCCTTTGTCACATCCATGGAAACTGCCATTTGTCAAGACGTGCTTGTATTTCAGAGGACAGTGAGGAGGGACCAGTTTCTGTAGCTTCAGGTCAGCTGTTGAAAAATAGATTTAAGAAGCACAGATTGAGACAGAGAATGAATACAGAGAAAGCAATCTGCGTTCCGGGAGGGGGTACGGGGGGGGCTCTGTTAGGGCATTCTTTGGGGTTTTTTAAAAAAATAGATCCTACATGGTATAATCATTTTGGATTGAAAATTGAGTTAATGCTTTCCTCCGCCAACATGGTGACTTGGCATCCCGGTGGGCCATGGACGGAGTGGGTGAGCGGACCTCTTCCGGGGGGTGCTCCTGGGATGCGGGGGGGTGGGTTGGCACTGGCGTTTGAGAGGGCACAACAGCTGGCTGCACAGCACTGGTACAAAACGGGCTCCGCACCTCACACACGCATCAGGGACACATGGTTGCCAGCTCCCTGGACGTGTGGTCCTCACTGCAGGCCCTGATGTCAGCATGCTGTAGTCATATGGGGGGCCAATCTCGTGCTGCAGCCTGGCGGCAGGTGGGGTGGGAAACAGTCTGTTTAAGCCCTGAGTATGGTGGTGCTCCAGCCATTCAGGGGCGGAGGGAGGAAGCAGTACCTGGCCAGTCTTGTCCCATCAGGGCTAACTGGGAGGTGCCAGGGAAAGAGGACAATGATAAGAAGGGGCAGAGGTCACTCCAAAGCAGGGCCCAGGAATAGGTCCTGCAGGCGGCTGGGGCTGCCCTCACCAGCACAGCAGTCAGGAGGATGACCTGAGACTGGGGACCCCCAAGGACGGGGTGCTCTTGGGCCCTAGAGGAATAAACATGGGAAGTAGTAAGGAGACCATGCCCTAAGAGCTGTAGAAAGGTTCAGGCGTCAAGAATATATCAGAAAAGCAACTCTTAGTACCAAGCACTTCCGGCCTTTGAAGCACGTCATATTGTGTTGCCTAAAAACTGAGGAAAAAGAAGGAAGTTTTGTTGATTTTGCCTCCATCTTATCTCCCTACTTGTGGCCTCGTTACTGGCATGGGTTAAGTGTCTTCTCTCAGCCTCTTTTTATTTCTTCTGTGAAAAGGCCAGGCAGAGGCACACCCTTAGGGTCATTCTGAATATGAAATGAGAGGCTGGGTGCAGTGGCTCACACCTGTGATCCTCGCACTTTGGGAGGCCAAGGCGTGGAGGATAGCTTGAGGCCAAGAGTTTGAGACCAGCCTTGGCAACATAGTAAGACCCCATCTCTACAAAATATATATATATTTTTTAATTAGCCTGGCATCGTGGTGCATGCCATAGTCCCAGCTACTCAAGGAGTCTGAGTGGGGAGGATCACCTGAGCTCAAGAGGTTGAGGCTTCAGTGAGCTGTGATTGTGCCACTGCACTCTAGCCCGACTCAAGAAACAAACAAACAAAAATAAATGTGAAATGAGGCAGTACATACAAAAAGTGAAGCCGGGACTCAGCACCTCACTATGATGAGGAAAAAAAGTGTTCCTCTTCACCGAGGCAATCTGCATAAGTCTCCCCCATCCCCAGAAAAGGAGTATGGGGGGTATAATCTCAGTTTTTTGACCGGAAGCAGCTGAACCCAATTCAGATATTGCAAATCTGACTATTTTTGCAAATTCAGATGTTTGCAGATTCCTGCAAAATCTGGATTGTGCAGGGATTCCTTTTGCAGAGGAAGGAACAGCTGTGGTGCTGCTCAACTGGGCTGGTTCTAGTCTCTCGGTGACCCTTCTGGAGGGGGCGCGTCTTGGCCCAGCTGCTGGGGGGCGCAGGCACTGGGAGACTTGTGTCTTCCGTGACTGTGACAGGTCACTGATGGGTCGCCTGCTTGTGGGCCATCACCTCTGTGGAGGAGTCATTGTCTATATTTCATCCTGAGCCAGGCTCCAGTCCTTTCTAGCACGTTCCCTACCTTTTTTTCTGCTCCATTAACAAGAGCACAGGGAGAGGAGAGTCATTTTAATACTGTTCTATACAAAATAGGAGAATGGAGCTTTTACAAAAACATTGAACCTTCTTGGTGCAAACAGAGATGCCTTTAACATTGTTGTCTGGGCATCCTTGTGGTGATGAGATTTGCCTCCCCACGTCTTCCCCCCTCTCTATGGCTTGGCCGCCCCTCACTGGTCACGTGTCCTGTGCTCCACAGACATCACCCTGCCACACCCACTAGTTCACAGCCTGAGAAACCAAGTTACCTGCCAAGAAAACTGCTTACAAATGCAGCCTGCTGCTTAGGGGAGGATCTTGGATCTGCCTACGAAGATCATGGGGGTCCCATCCGTGTCTCCATTTCCCCCACCACCCTAAAATCCATTCACTCAGAGATGCAGAAAGCAGCCATTGATCGGCACAAGAAACTGTCTCAAGAAGCCAGTGTCAGATGGATGGCGAAAAGTGCTGTTTTTATGAAAGAGATGATCAGTTCCACACTCCTTAATACATGCTGTTGATTTTCTGCACTGCTCTTGAGCTGGCATGCACAAGCTGAGGTGAAGGAATGAGAGTCAAGCGTAGACCTAGGAGCAGATGTCATGGAAACTATAACTAGGTTCAAGGGGTCCTGCGTCTAGGTGTTGACTTAGTAGGGTGGGTTTGAGATTGAATCCTTGATCTCCTGGTCCTCTTCTGCAAAACAGGAATAATGCTGGTTCATCTGCCTTCTAAGTGGGGGTTAGACCTCATGAACTCTTTTTTTTTTTTTTTTTTATGAATCAGGGTCTCCCTCTGTCACCCAGGCATGATCATGGCTCACTGCAGCCTCAACCTCCTAGGCTCAGGTGATCCTTCTGCCTCAGCCTCCTGAGTAGCTGGTGCCACAGTTGTGTGTCACCACGCCTGACTGATTTTTAACAAAAATTATTTGTAGAGAGGAGGTCTCACATTGTTACCCAGGCTGGTCTCGAACTCCTGGGTTCAAGCAGTCTTCCCACCTCAGTCTCCCAAAGTGCTAGAATTCCAGGCCTGAGCCACTGTGCCTCTTGATACCTTCTCCAGCTCTGCAATTATGATTATTTGGATTTTTCACCTCTCCGTAAATCTGGGTATAAACACTGCTGTGCTGAGGATGTGGCCTTTTTCCCTGATAAAATGTCTGCTTCCATTGGAATACAGTTTTTTTGGAGGGGGGCTAGTTTCAAATTTTGAGTGAACCCTTCATGTTCTGCTAGTTGGCATTACCACCTGGCCAGAGGGGAGGAAGATTCTGGAAAGGGCCTGGAGGAGGCAGCATGGACTCAGTGGCCCCTTCCAACCAGCCGCTCCTGGGCTCTGCAGGCCCCCAAGTCCCTCAGCCCTAAGGGCAAGGCTGCCAAAGACCTTACCTTGCAGGAACACCAAAAGGGAGATGACATCAGGGTGCCATTTACTGGTGCCTGGATCACCGGCAGTTGCATTTTGGTCACTCGCCCTTTGTTAACTGCAAAATAAACAGACTCTGCAGCCGTCCTTCATGCACGGCCTTGTCTGCTGTCCTGATAGTTACATCTTGGCTTCTTATGAGTTGCATCTCATTGATCATTTCCTCAATCACCTGCCCTTTGTGTGTTAAGTGCTGCAGTTTTTCTTTCTTTTGTCTTTCTTGGATGCAAAGAGCAGGGATCAGTGTCAGATTTTCTAAAGGGGCTGCCAGTGCCACACCTGCTTTTGTTGAACCTTGGACCCGGTAGATCCTGAGGATGGCTAATCCCCTTTGCAGGAGGCTTGGTTTCCAGGGAGAACAGGCTTATTGGCTTTCCACACCTCCATCAGGGACCTCAGTGGAGGAAGTTGATGTGGAAGGGAAGTCAGCTGGTGGCAGGGCTAAATGCATCCGTATTCAGAAAGATTTCCAGATCCCCCTAATTGCTGTTTTTATTCGCAGAAGTTCTATTTTAAGCCCACACACTCACATGTGGATTGACAGGCCCCAGCCACGGGTGAGGCTTGTGTCTGTCTGTAGTGCCTGCAAATGCTCGTTTCCATGGTGACAGGAGGCACTGCAGAGACAAGATTATGGTGCTGCGGGGACCAGGATTCTGCCGCGCTGGGAGGCCTCTCAAGTGTGTATGTGTGTGTGCACACGCGTGCGATGGGAGGATGGAGTTGCTATCAAGTACCCGGTGTGAAAGCCAAGGGCAGCAGAGGTTGGGGACTTGGGAAGGGAGGGGGGATTAGCTGGTTGAGAAACCTGGGGGGAGTGAAGAGAAGAAAGATACCTGGACCAGGGGAATTCTAGAAAAATCAAAGAGTGGGAGGGAACACTGGCTGGGACAGGAAAGGGGCAAATACACGTGGAAAATGGCTTCTCTCTGCAAAACATTTTAACCCCTTCCTCGGAAAAGTTGATGGCAGCAGAATTCATCTCCCGTAGAGATGGCAAATGGGATTCAGCAAGCAGAGGCAGATGGTTTGGGTGTCAGAGTTTTTCGGGAACTTCTGAGTTGAGCCTTGGCTGCCTGCAGCCCAACTGCACCATCAGGGAGAGGAGATAGAATTGCTTTCTCACCCACTGTGGAATTTGTCTAGGAATATGAAACCATGACTCTCTGGGCTCTGCCCAGATTCTCTGAGGTGGAGAGCACCCAGAGTTGTCTCAGCAATGTCACTTGGTCTGAGCGAATGGCATGAGGCAAGTGAGACTTCGTCCAAGTGTCACAGGGGGCACAGCTGTTCTTCGGAGACCTTGAAAAGATGCCCAAAGAATTCCGTTGTATCAACGTTGACTTTGTGAAGGTTGGCTGAAGCCCTATTCTCAGCTGACAGACAGACATCTACCTTAAAGGTCAGTGACTGAAAGGGAACTTTCTGGGGTTATTCTGCTAGGCTCTGGTTATAAAAATAAATGGTTCTCCAGCACCAGACTGAGATGTATTGACAACCTGTGTGCTGCCAGCCGTGTTCACTGAGCTATCCCGCACCACTAGCGGTGATGAATATTTGCCCCATTTCACAGTTGAGGACACGGAAGCCAAAGAAATTGAGCAATTTGTCCACAGTGGAGAGGTCAAGTCAGACCCAGGTTTCAGATCGCAATTCATAGCAGTCTCCTGTAGGCACTAGTCCTTCTTTTATGCAAATCCTTAATGTCCTGATGAAAGGATTCAGGCTCAAGGGTCTCTGCTGAGCCTGAGTCTGCTTGTGTTCTTGGTCATGGAAAGACCAAGTGGTGGAGAGCGGTCCCAACATGAGCTTGAACAAGCTTGGCTCTTGGGCAGAAGTGCTTTCCAGAGATGAACTCTTTTTTTTTGAGTTGGGGTCTCACTCTGTCACCCAGACTAGAGTGCAGTGGCTGCTCCTGGCCACCG
>NW_007248697.1:863979-877870 GCF_000164805.1 Carlito syrichta
ACCCGTGGGCTCAGGCAATTCACTCATCTCGGCCTCCCAAAGCGTGGGATTACAGGCTGAGCCACCGAGCCCAGTGAGATGAACTCTTGCCACCACCCTTAGGAGAGAAGGCTCTGGAGGAAAGATTTCCTGTGCCTCTCTTGACATTTTTTTAATTTTTGAGTCGGAGTCTCACTCTTGCCCAGGCTGGAGTGCAGTGGCACACTCACAGCCACTGCATCCTTGACCTGTTGGGCTCAGGCGATCCTTCCTCCTCAGCCTTCCAAGTTGCTGAAATTTCACGCATCACCACACCTAATTCTTTGATTTATTGTAGAAATGCAGTCTCTCCAAGTTGCCTAGGCTGATCTTGAACCCTCTTGCCTCCGCCTCCCAAAGTGCTGGGATTACCAGTGTGAGCCACTGTGCCCAGCCCTCTTGATATTTTTAAAGAGTTCTGAACCCTTCAGGAAACATGATAAAGAAAGTAGACGGAAAAGCAATTCACCCTGGCAAACATACTTTGAATACTTCTGAAACATTTGTGCCTCTCCCAACAGATGTGATTTAATGATCAGGTTTTAGATTTTTGAGAAATTATATTCCAGATCTGAAGACTGACAGCATCACCTGTGTTATTTGTAGCGATTCTGGTTTTGCCTTGTTACATAGTCACATTGTACTCTTACTGCGGGCCCATTCTGGCTTTAGGAATTGGTGGAATTTTATGACAAACTTTGACTTCACTGAGTTGAAATTCACTTAAATTGGTTACTCCGACAGAGATGGCTAGAGGTCTGGTTCCTTCTTTCCCTTATGAAAAATACTTAGCTATTGGCAGCTCTGACACCTTTCTGTCCCAGCCTCCTTCCAGAGGGTGTGGTGGAATCTTCAGTGAAGAATGCGCTTCTCTAGCCATTAGGTACGACCGCACTATTTTGTAGTTAGGGCTTTTACAAAATTCAGCAGATTTCAACCTTGGGAAGAGTTGAAAAAATGCATGAATGAAAGGTTCTACCTCACACCCACTGGGATGGCTGTTGCAGAACAATCATGAAATGACAGGTGTTGGTGAAGATGTGGAGAAATATTGGACCCCTTGTGCACTGTTGGTGGAAATGTAAGATGGTGCTGCTGTTATGGAAAACAGTATTCCATGACAATTCCTCAAAAAATTAGAAATAGAATGACTGTATTATCTCGCAATTCCCCTTCTGGGTATATACCCAAAATAATTGAAAGCAGGGCCTGAAATAAATATCTGTACATGTATGTTCATAGCAGCATTATTCACAATAGCCCAAAGGTGAAAGCCACCCAAGTTTCCCCTAAGAGAAGACGGATAAATAAAATGTGTTAGACTCCTGACATGAAATAGTATTCAGCTTTAAAAAGGAAGAAATGCAGGGAATTTTTTTTCTTTTTTTTTAAGTTGTCACCCAGGCTGGAGTACAGTGACTTGATCATGACTCACTGTAGCCTTGAACTCCTGGGCTCAGGTGATCTTTCCATCTTCACTGCCTGAGAAGCTGGGACTACAAGGGCATGCCATCACTCCCGGTGTCCTTTTTATTTTGGTAGAGAGGTGGTCTCACTATGTTGCCCAGGCTCATCTCGAACTCCTGGGCTCAAGCCATCCTCCTGTCTCGGCCTATAAAAGTGCTGGGATGACAGGTGTGAGCCACCATACCCTCACAGTGGATTCTTAAGGGCAGTGAAACTACTCTCCTATCTGCTATAATGGTGGGCATGTGTCATACGTTTGTCCAAACACAGATCATGCACCTTACCAAGAATGAATCCTCATGTTGCCTATAGACTCTGAGTGATAATGATGTGTCCACGTGGGTCCATCAGTTGTAACAAATGTATGCTTTAGAGGGGAGTTTATGGCAGGGAGGCTGTAGGTGTGTGGAGAAGGAATCTACGGGAAATCTCTGTACCTTCCTCTCAGTTTTTCTATATACTAAGACGACTCTAAAAGAGCAACTACCTTAAAAAAAAAAAAACAAAGGAATTCTGACGCATGCTGTGCCATGATGAACCTTGAGGACATTGCGCTAAGTGAAAGAAGCCGGCCACAAAAAGGCAAATATTGCATGTTTCCACTTACCTGAGGTACCTGGAGTATTCCATACCACGGAGTTAGAAAGTTGGCTGATGGTCACCAGGGACTGGGGGGCAGAGGAAACGGGAAGTTGGTGTTTCATAGGTACCGAGTTTCATTTTTACAGGATGAAAAGAGTTTTGGAGATGGATGGTGGGGACGGTCACATAACAGTGTGAATGTACTTAACACGACTGAGCTGTGCACTTAAAAACGGTGAAGATGGTAGATTGTATGTTGCGTGGATTTTACCTCAGTATTAAAATGGGAGGTGTCTCCTGTTGATCCCAAATATATGAGATTTCAGTATATTTCCAACAGCAACCTTCCGGTTGTGATATGCTTTACAAGAATAACAAAAGACCCCTTGTGCTCAGATCCAGCCGTCCTGATGCCAGACTTACTCAGAGAACCCTTCATGTCCAGGAGAAGAGGGATTGGGCCGCCTGCGTGTGGTTGCCTCTGCCAAACAAAGGTCATTTTCAGCCCTTACTGCAGGGAAACACATTTTGAAAACTCACGGCTCTCCAGCTGCTAAGGTTTGAATGAGGTAATGACCATGACTGGGTTTTTGCCATCAGGATGTGTTCTCAGTGAATCATCACCCCTTGATCGGAGAGCCAACTCAGCATCTTTTTAAAAGAGAAAGAGAGAGGGAAAATCCAGTCTGTTCTCTCTTAGCCAAAAATGCAATGAGTCAGTACTTTGGCTGGGAGTAGAAAGCAGCGAGAAATGAGGGGACCTTTCAGGCTCTTGCTGGAAAGGCCAGCTCTGGAAACAATGTCGCTTATGAGCTGTCTGCCACGCGTTTGCCAAGCAGTGGCAGGGGATGTTTAGAAGCGTTGTGTGGCCCTCACCCGGCTCTCATAGTCTCCTTCTGGCTGTCTCAGTCCTCAATGCCCTGCAGGCATCAGCTGGTGCTTCTTGTCACCTGCAAAGCCTCACTGATGAGTCCCTCCTCAAGTCTCTTAGACCCTGGGCTGAATTGTTTTGCTTTTAAGAGTTGTTGGACAGATACTTGGCACTTAGTTTACAGCCTGCGGGCTGCTGTCTTTCGTGGGTAGGGACTGTCTCCCAGCTGGACCGTGTTTCTCCAGAACAAAGATGAGGCTTCCCCTTCTGTGTGGCCTCATTGCTTAAGACCCTACCCGAGATTGGGCCCTGGGCACAGTCTGACAAGCTCCTAACGTCAGCAGGGCTCACATTTCTCGTTTTAAAAATAAAGACAGCCGGGCTCGGTGGCTCAGCCTGTAATCCTGCACCTTGGGAGGCTGAGATGAGGGAATTGCCTGAGCCTGTGGGTTCGAGAGCCACCTCGGCGAGACCTCATCTCTACAACAAATCAAAAAATCAGCCGGGCGTGGTAGCGCACGCCTGTAGTTCCAGCTGCTCGGAAGGCTGAGGTGGAAGGATTGCCGGAGCCCAGCAGGTCGAGGCTGCAGTGGCCGGGAGAGGCCACTGCACTCCAGTCTGGGCGACAGAGTGAGACTCCAACTCACAAAAAACAAAAACAAAAATAAAGGCAATAACTGCCATTCAAGGACAATAGTGTTTTAAGGATTAAATAAGACAGGATAGGTAAAGCATTTAGCACTGTGGCCTGCGCTCTGTAAATGGTGGTTGGGCTGGGCGCGGTGGCTCATGCCTGTTATCCTAACAATTTGGGGGGCTGAGGCAGGAGGGTTACTTGAACCCAGGAGTTTGAGACCAGTCTGGGAAACATAGTGAGACCTCATTTCTGTTTTCTTGGGGTTTTTTTGAGTTGGAGTCTCACTCTGTCATCCAGACTGGAGTGCAGTGGTTGCTCCCAGCCATTGCATCCTCGACCTGCTGGGCTCCGGCGATCCTTCCGCCTCCGCCTTCTGAGTAGCTGGAACTACAGGCGCGTGCTACCACACCCAGCTCATTTTTTATTTATTGTAGCGATGAGGTCTCACCAAGTTGCCCAGGCGGGTCTTGAACCCGTGGGCTCAGGCAGTCCACTCACCTCAGCCTCCCAAAGGCGCGGGATTACAGGCTGAGCCACCGAGCCCAGCAATACCTCCTTTCTAAGGAAAAAAAAAATTAGCCTACCGTGGTGTTGTGCACCTATAATCAATCCCAATGGAGGTTGTGATCCTACCACTGCACTCCAACCTGGGTGGCAGAGTGAGACTTCGACTCAAAAAAAAAAGGTTATTACCCTTACTAGTATTGTAAATTAAATTATGGGTGTGTATCTTATTTGGGCATTCACCTGAATTTACAACCTTTTTAGAAGATAATTCCATTTTTCTGATAATTCACGCTATTGTCATTTTGTGGGTTTTTTTTTTTGTATGAAATGGAGCGTTTAATGGGAAAAAAAGGTGTGGAAGTGTTAACAGGGAGAACATACATGTGAGTTTCCTGGAGTTCTAGAGACACCAAGTGGAGAAATGTGAAATCACACGTTGGTTGTTTGAGAGTTTTCAAATTCTATTTCATTGTTAAAATTGTAGCAAGTTATTCGACTGTGTGCTATTTCTGAATTTTCCTATCTTAATTTTAATCTAGTTTTAAGGGGTAGGAATGGAAAGTAGTTTATAAAGGTAGTGTATGTTGACTAATGGATTGAAAGACAGGAATGCTAAGCTCCCATGGCAGAAAATCAATTCTTTGTGGGCAAGTGTTTTCTTCATATATTGTTTGTATCTTGTGAGTAAAGTGACCATCTGGAATTGATGCCTGCTTGTAATTAATCGCTGGTAATACGTCTTTAAGATTTCATGCCAGGACAATGGCACTTTGCCTCATGTTATCCACCCCAGTCTGTAAAGTGGGCTGGCATTTGAATACTCACCGAACTCTTGTTGCCAGGGTCCTTGGGCCCACTGAGGAGAGGAGGTGTGTCCTATTTACCCAGAGTTGTCCCTGAACCTTGACTTTCTTCCTGGGGAAATAAACGAGCAGCTTTCCGCCATTTTCTAGACCGTTGAAACAACACCCAGACCTGAACTTAGTCCTTGAGTGCGAAGCTGTTCTTGTGGGTATATTGCACCCTTGCTAGGTACTGAAGAGTAGACCTGCTGGGATTTTCTAAACCCAGTCATCTGCTCTACTCAACCTCCCTCTCCTTGCCACCACCAGCGCCCATCTCTGGCCATGGTCTGGCTGTATTATAGGTGTTTCCTCACTCGTTATTCAAGGTGTCCTGAACAATGACAGAGACATAGCCGTTAGAACACACCTGGCCATCTGTATTGAAGGCCTGCGTTTCTGTACTTAAGCCAACAATCACCTAGCACTGGGGCAGTGGATAGCAATGTGCTAAAGTCAAAAGGGCTTAGGGGGAGTCATTCTCCAAAGGGTAGCTCATCAGAAAGAAGCCCTCGGGCTCACTGGTCCTCTGCTTGCCCTCAGGTGACTTGTTTGAGCTGTGAGTGGCTGGCATACTCTTCCCTCTCGCTGCCCAGCCCATGGAGGGAATGCAGACAGATTGCTGGGGGGTGGGGGGACTTGCCAGTCTGCTCAGACACTCTGAGGCAGGCATAATCAGCTGGCATTTATGAGGCTCATGGTTCTGCATTCAGCTTCCTGATATGCATGAAGTAACATATATTTGGAACAGCTGATAAAATTTGAATTTTATATATATATATAATATATACATGCAAAATACAGCATTTTATTTTTGTCATTTCTTAACATCTGGAGAGGGTGCAAGTTTCACAGATGCAGCTCTTTGACTGTTTCCAATGCAATTCCTTAAGTAATAAAATCCAGATTCTGCTAAGGTTTAAACCCTTTTTTTTTTTGAGTTGGAGTCTCACTCCATCACCCAGACTGGAGTGCAGTGTCACGCCCCTGGCCACCGCAGCCTCCACTTGCTGGGCTCCGGCGATCCTTCCACCTCAGCTTTCCAGGCAGCTGGAACTACAGGTGCACACTACCACGCCCCACTAATTTTTGATTTATTGTAGAGATGAGGTCTCACCAAGTTGCCCAGGCGAGTCTCCATCCCACGGACTCAGGAAATCCAGTCCCCTTGACCTCCCAAAGTGCTGGCTTTAGGGCCTTTTTGCAGCTTTGTTAATTCTTCTAGGACATTGTGCTGGTCATTGTTAAGGCGTTGTCTGCTCGTCTGAGTTGACTGCAAGAGTTCCTTAGTGCAGGGTACAACCAGTGATACCCTGCTCGAAACCTTGAAGAAGTGTGAGGGCTGGGAGGACCTTTCTCACCATGACTCACAGGATTCTGCCTCAAGCACATGGGTTCGAGCATCACCGGTGAAAGGTTCATCAACAGCAGTGCCACTGTTCGTGATAGCAAAAACATGGAACCCACCTAGGTGTCCATCAGTGGTGAACTGGAGAACAAAAGTACAGTTGATAGACCGTGGAATACTATGCAGCCATAAAGAAATACAGAATGATGTCCTTTGCAGCAATCAGATGCTGCGGGAGGCCATTATTCTAAATGAATTAACACAGAAGCAGAAAACCAAATGCCGCAGGCTCTCGCTTGTAAGTGGGAGCTAAACACTGGATACACACAAACACAAAGATGGGGGACTCTTAAAGCAGGGGGACTTTTAAAGAGGGAATAAGGGCTGAAAAACTACCTGTCCATGCTTGCCACCTGGGTTACAGTCTCCCTAGAAGACCAAACTCACTGTCATGAAAAACACCTGAGCCTGTACCCCCTGGAATCCAAAACTAAATAATCAGAAAAATTAATTTAAGGTTGCTAGTTTTTTTCAAGCTGAAAAAAGCACACAGAAGGCACTGAGACTGAGATGGAGGAAAAGGACGGCACTGTGCCAGCCTTGTGATGTCTGTGCCATCCCCTCTTGCCCGGTCAGGTCCCTCCTGTCTTCCCCTGCCTGACCAGAGCTGGTCAGGACTGACTCACTCCCTCTCCCCACCTCTATTCTGCTCTGAAAAGCATCCTTTAGGGGTCAACTTGAAACCTCAAGGGAATCAGCTTAATCGGCTAAACAGTTCACGAAGGGGGGAGCCAGGGGGGGTCCCTGGAGGACCGGCTCCCCTCTGTGTCTTTGCCCAGTGGTCCTGCGATGATACACAAGTGCTGCCCACACTGGGTAACGGAGGCCAGAGGGTCTGGTCCTCCTCACACATCACAGGAACGTTCGCTTTGGGCTTGGAGCAGGTGGTGCGTCATGGAAGTTTCCGAATCACACCAAGTAAAGGGCCACTGACTTTCAGAGTGGGCGGGGCACCTACCCAGCTGGTCCGAGAAGGGTGAGGGAGGTTGGCCCAAGTGCCATTAGACATCAGGTCTCCACCGAGCCCTGATAGGAAGTCAGGCTGAGTGAGGGCCAAACTGGGAAAGAATCAAGACAAGATGCCTCAGCAGATCTGTGTGATACTCAAACTCAAAGTATCCAAAAGCCAGTTCGTCTCCTTGGCTCAGGGATCCTAGACCTCCCTCCCCCTTTTGTTTCTAGCTTCAGGACCATTTTAGGCAAAGCCACAGGGTCAGAACTTTGGCGGAAAATGGGCTGGGCATGGCCTCCAGCTCTGGAGGTGGACCTGGTCCCCTCTGGGAGTTGGTTGAAGAGGAAGGCATCCTGGTGCCCTTCCCATACTGTGTGGGCAGGGACTTGTCAAGATGGAGTGTGTGGGCCCCTCTGTGTGACCTCCATGCCCTTGTGTTTCTGGCACACCAGGCTGGTGCCATAGGCCGTCCACCGAGGTCTTCGGCCTATTGCGGGTCCAACCCCTTTTCTTCTTTTCCCTGGCAACACCGAGAGTCACCTCTGGCTCTCCAGCATGGCTTATCAGCATTCTTTTCCCCCAGGCCCTCTGGGCCCTCTGATCCCTCTGACCTGTGGTCTCTGCCCACACTCCAGGCCTCTCCTACCTTCCCTGCTCCTGACTCTCCGCCCCATCATGCTGGAGACACTGTCAATGGAGAGGAGCCATGATGCATTTCGAGGTGGGGTTTCCATCATGGACGGATTGATGTGAACCCTGAACTAGGGATTGGTCATGCGGTATTTAGGACTGTGGCTTCTGGAATCTGACTGATGGGGCCGTGCACAGGTAAGGTGCCCTCGGAGACCCTGCACAAGCTCTGCCCTCACTGTCCCCCCTGCAAACTGAAAAGGGAAATGGACCTAGACGGACAGGCTGTGGAATGGAACAAGATCACTGAGCTGAAGTTCTTCCTGCCATTTCTGGTGTGTTCGTTTTCTAGGGCTGTCATAGCCGAATATACCACAGATGGAGTGGCTCAAACAGTAGAAATTTAACTTCTCACAATTCTGGAGGCTGGAAGTCCCACACCGAGCTGTCGGCAGCGTTGGTTTGTCCTGAGGCCTCTCTCGTCAGCTTGCAGACGGCTGCCTTCTCCCGGGGTCTTTATGGGCTTCCCTCTGTACACTCTGTGTCCTAATTCCCTCTTCTTATAAGGACAGTACTAAGTGAATTAGCACTCACCTAGTGACCTCCTTTTAACTTAATTACCTCTTGAGGTCCTACCTCCCAGCACAGGCACATTCTCAGGCACTGAAGGTTGGAACTTCAGCATACAAGTTTGAGGGAGGGGGACGCAATTTGGGCCCGAACCCTAGCGTGTAAGACATGACTCAATAAATATTAGTTGTTTTTTTTCCTGGGAAGTTATTCCAAACCTGGTCACTTTTTTTCTTTCTGTTTCCATCTGTATGCATCTATCTGCTACTTCGAGTCTGACCCCTCCTCCTATTTTTTACTCAGAAAAAGGAGACACCAGGACAAGAACTCATTCAATGTGCAGACCGTTCTTCCCTCTCACCCCACCCCCAAGCCTCACCCACCTCACCCCTTTCCTTCCAGTCCTAGCAAGGGAGGTTTCCCGGTCCCTGCTCTGGGCTGGCCTTCACCCCTCTGTGCTCTCGGCCTCTCTCTGCAGGACCCCTGTGGCTCCCTCTTCCCGGCCCTGTCAGGCTCTTGGCATCCTATTCTGCCCTCTAACCTCTGAACTGGCTCAGGCTCCTCTTTCCACAGATGTGCTTCCTTGGCCCTGCCTGTCTTTCCAGGGCCTGAGTTCTCTCTTTCCTCTTTCTCATCTGAGCTTTTGAAGGAGTAGCCTGCGTTCTGTTTTCTCCTTTTCCTCATTCATTTGTTCATGGGTACTTTCTCTTTGCTAGGCACTGGGTTGGGTATGGGAGATTGAGAGATGTCCATTCAGAGTCCCAAGATCAGAGGAGGAAACACATCATTGCACTGATAGACAAGTGCCCAGCTGGCCCTAGGGGAGGACTTGGGCACATCCAGCCCAATCAGGGAGTAGACTGGGAAGGCGGCCCCTGGGCTGCATTCTGAGGGATTCGATGGGCCCCGAGCATATGGGGACATCTTCCCAGCAGGAGCAAAAGCCTGTGAGCATGACATCTCTGGTCATGTTTTATTTCTGAGTGGGTTGTGTTTTCTTTCCTCTCCTGGCTTCCCTGCTCACTGGTCTCTGCCTGTGTCTTGCCATTGAAAAGAAGTCATGGGGTTTTCACTAGACCCTCCGGATGACATAGAGAATGCAGTGCCTTCTTTATCTAATGGACCCCCCCCCTTCCCTCCTCCTCTTCCTCACCCGCTTGTCTTCATCCCTTTCCTGACTTTCTCTGTCTTCTCCAAGGAAGCACCTCTGCTGCGGGCCCCAGAATGTTCTGGGTGCTGACATGGGCAAGTAGGTTAATAGTGACATCACCCAAGGAGAAGAGGAGCTGACATCGGAGGTGGGACTAATAATGCGCTTGCACGGTTTGAGGACTGCAAGCTTCATGGCTGCTGATGTGCGCCAGACAGAGGACAGGGAGAGAGAAAGATCAGGATGACACCAGGAGGTTGGGGTCATTGGGACAGAGGGCGTGCTTGAGCCATGACCTGCTATGAGATCAACCTCCCTTTTCCTCATCCCTCATGCTGAATTAAGCGCACAGTCCCTTGTTTTTATACTCAAGCCATCTTTGAACCCATCTTCACTCCTGCATTTATCACTGCTTCCTTCCCACTTTGTTCCAGAGGTGCACCCCGCCTCCTTGCTACCTCACTAATATGCCACCTGCATCTTGTCACTTCTGTGTATGTGGCAAACCTATGGTGACCGTCTGCACCATATCAAGGCAGAATGCTTCTACTTGAGCACTTTTGTCATCTGATTCCCATTCTAATTGTTTATTTGTAGACTGAGCAAATATTTACTGGACACTATGTATGTAGCTCTGAGGTAGTGAGCATCTCTGGTCTCTTTCTCTACACACATACAAGCTAAGCCCATAGTAGGCAGTCAAGCCCACGTGTCAAGCAGTTGATTGATTTGGATGACTGGAACTTTACATGAGGGAAGAATTTGCTGGGCATTGTTTGAGAGCCACAGAAAGGACCTCAGTGGAAGGAACAGGAGAGGAATGCAGACCCAGTGGTAGACAGGCTCCGGTTGGAGGTGTGCTGCTGTGAACCACATGGTGGGCAAAGGATGGAAACATGATTGAGCTTTGGGAAGAGGGTAGGTGGCCTAGTCTGCAGTCACCAATCAATGGATACAGATTTTATGTCTGTAGCTGGAAAAGGAGACGCTCTTGGGAGTGCAGTCAATGAAGAATCGGAAGGATCTCATCTAGACATAGAAATGAAGTCTGAGGTAGGACTTATTAGCTGGTAGAGACAGAGGAGTAGTTTGTAACTTGATCCCTGTCCTTGTGCCAAAAGAAAATGAGCTATGGAGATGGGATTTCACCTTGGAGCTGTCTTAGCAGCTCTGGAGCCCAGCATTGAGCCCCTGGAGAATGCCTGTGTTATGAACTCTTGACCAGAGCATGTGTCTTCTTGCATCTCATCATCTTTCCTGGGAGCTTCATAAAGCCCTGAATCTTGGCTTTGGTGTCATGTCATTCATCCTAAATAAGAACTCATGTGTGGTGTGTATGTGTGTGTTGTTCCAAATGGTGTAACTCCCATCTAGGGTCAAGGAAACCTTTTAATTATTTTCCTCTCAGTGCTCCAGTTACATTGAAGTCAGTTGATCATTCTTTGCCTACCTAATTGCCAAAAATTATGCGACATAATGTTATCTTCCTAAAGGACTGCACTGACATAGCACAGCCCATGGTTGCATAGCAGAAATCTCATAACTTCCCTTGGTTGTTTGAGTGACATGATGCTGAGCAACTGGATTTAACTCACTTTTCTTTTTGATGGAACTGAGTGTATTCCTGGGGTGTCTGCTCCCACTTATCAGATGTTACTGTAATACGTGTGCAGCTTCTTTCTCTGTTATTTGGAGGGCCTTTTTATGGTAGCTTAAATATTTTTATTATTTTGGCAAAATAGTAGAGGCAGGATTGACTAGAAAAATTCTACCTTTTGAAAAAAATGCTAATATCATTAAAGGCCTGATGCTTTAATGATCTCAAATATGGGAAAGTGGCCCTCCTGTGATTGTTCTCCACATCTAATTTCTGGCTGGAACCAAGAGTGAAAGACAATTTTGTAATTACTAGAAAGATTAACAAAACCTAGAAAGTTAGGCAGCTTAAAAAAAATTGTGGACCAGACTCAGTGGCTCACACCTATAAACCCAATGCTTTGGGAAGCCAAGGTGAGAGAATTGCCAGAGTCCATGGGTTCGAGAACAGCCTGAGCAACTTGGCGAGACCTGGTCTCTACAGTAAGTTAAGAAAAATTAGTGAGGTGTGATGGCGCATGCCTGTAGTTCCAGCTACTTGGAAGGCTGAAGTGGAAGGGTCACCTGAGCCCAGCAAGTCAAGGCTGCCGTGGCTGTGAGTATGCCACTGCACTCCAGCCTGGGTGACAGAGTGAGACTCCAACTCAAAAAAAAAAGAAAAACTCTGAGAGTCTTAGACTTTCGAAGGAAAGGAGAAAGGGATCTTTAGACTGTAAGGAGGCCTCAAACAGTGTCTTAGTCCATTTGGCTGCTGTAACAAAATACCATAGACTAGGTGATTTATAAACAACAGAAATTTGTTTCTCACAGTTCTGGAGGCTGGAAAGTCCAAGGCCAAGGTATTTTGGTGTCTTGGTGAGGAATCACTTCCCAGTTCACAGATGGCACTGTCTCACTGTGTCCTCACATGAGGAAGGGGCAGGGCAGCTCTCTGAGGCCTCTTCTATAAAGCCACTAATCCCATTCATGAGAGCTCCACCCACATGACTACGCACTTCCCAGAGGCCTCACCCTTTTAATACTATTACATTGGAGATTAGGATTCGGCATACAAATTCTTGGGGAACACAAACATTCAGATCATAGCAAACAGCGAAGTGACCACTGGTTTTGCTCATTTGACAACTGAGTATGTGTTGGGTGGGGGAACCAGTGCTTCTTCCAGGAAAGGGGGGCCCCAACAAGGAAGCGTGTCATCTCTGGGGAACACACTTGTCTCAAGTGTGGGAAAGTGCAATCTCTGTCTGAGCTGGGTGAGTTTCCTACTATCTTAACAAATCACCACAAGCTTGGCTTACAATGACAGAAATCCATTTTCTCACAGTCCTAGAGGCCAGAAGTCCATGGCCAAGGTGTCAGTAGGGTTGTGCTTCCTCCAAGGGCCCTAAGAGAGAATCCCTTCTTATCTCTCTCAGCTCCTGGTGGTTCCAGGTATTCCTTGGCTTATGACTATGACTATATTACTCCAATCTCTGCCTCCATCCTTACATCCTTACATCACTTTATCTCCTCTCCCTCTCTCTCTGTCTCTCTCTCTCTCTCTCTGTCTCTCTTCCTCCCCTCATCTGTCTCTTGTAAGGACATTTGTCAGCTGGATTTAGGACCAACCCAGTTAATCCAAGATGGCCTCATCTTGAGATCCTTAACTTTTTCCAAACAAGGTCATATTCACAGGTATTGGAGGTTAGGACTTAGACATATCTTTGCGGGGTCCACCCTTCAACCCACTAAATGCCAATGAAGTCAGGACTTCATATACTCACATTATTTGTCCCTACTGTTGGTTCCAAAACTAGGCTCATTTATAGTCAACAGGAGAAGTGAAAATTCCCTGAGTCACTGCACTCCTCAGGGTGGTAATTTCCCTGATTTTTACCATCTTCCAACTTGTAGTGTTTTACACCAGACCCAGAGAAACTTACTCACCAGGTTTTACTTCGTTTTGAACGTGGAGGCAGAGGAGTGTTTTGTCTTCCTGTTGGTTGGCTGGTTGGTTAGGAGGTAGGTGAAGAATGCCATGGGTTGGAAGGGTCAGTGCAGTCCTAAGAAAAACCCTTTTTCTTTAATGTGTACCCAAAGGCAGTTGTTTGCAGAGGTGTCCTCTATGGTTTATCTGGGAAAGGTGGGGGTTTTTCCCTTCTTGTTTTGTTCTTTTGTTTTTGCATAATGCCACTGAACTTAACAGAGGAGGAATAGATGGGGCAACCAGTCAGGAACTTGGGGCCCCAATCTCCCACTCCGAGCACCTTCATCAACCACTTACTCCAGCAGAATTTCCCTTCACGTCTCTTTGCCGAATGTCACATGAGGCAGCTCCTGTTTGCAATAATGATTGTCTACAGTATTTGGCAGAAACTCAAATTAGCATTCACAGCTTGCACATGGAGAATAAGACAATACTGTTACAGTATGGGCCGCATGACTATGAGATTCTCCTGGAATTTCTCTAAAACTCAGTGATAAGGGGGCTGCTGAAATTGTCCCACAAAGCTGGACTACAAGTTTGGTATTACCACACCAAGTTTCCGATTTACGAATAAAACAGTATTTGCAGGGTTGGGTGCAGCACAAAACCAAACAGTTGAGAGAGAGATACACACACACATACACACACACACACACACACACACACACAGAGAGAGAGAGAGAGAGAAAGAGAGA